>NW_011495070.1:65412-82751 GCF_000754665.1 Bison bison bison | reverse complement strand
GAGACAGCAGAGGATGAGATGGCTGGATGGCATCACTGACTCGATGGACATGAGTCTGAGTGAACTCCGGGAGTTTGTGATGGACAGGGAGGCCTGGCGTGCTGCGTTTCAATGGGTTGCAAAGAGTCGGACACAACTCAGTGACTGATCTGATCTGTTTTGTAGCAACATAGATCACTCTGATATTATACTATCTGTGATAACAGAGATGATCAGAGTAAGATAATCAGAAATAGGTAAGTGCAGTCAGAGAAAGACAAATACCATACAATATCACCTATTTGTGGAATATAAAACATGATGATTTCCTTAGTGGTTCAGCAGTAGAGAATCCACCGGCCAATGCAGGAAACGCAGGTTTGATCCCTAGATTGGGAAAATCCTCTGCAGGAGGACATGACAACCCTCTCCAGTATTCTTGCCAGGAAGTCTCCAAGGACAGAGGAGCCTGGCAGGCTATAGTCTGCTGCTGCTGCTGCTGCTAAGTTGCTTCAGTCGTGTCCGACTCTTTGTGACCCCATAGATGGCAGCCCAACAGGCTCCACTGTCTCTGGGATTCTCCAGGCAAGAACACTGGAGTGCATTGCCATTTCCTTCTCCAATGCATGAAAGTGAAAAGTGAAAGTGAAGTCGCTCAGTTGTGTCCAACTCTTCATGACCCCATGGACTGCAGCCTACCAGGCTCCTCCACCCATGGGATTTTCCAGGCAAGAGTACTGGATTCCGTTGCCAATGCCTTCTCTGAGGCTATAGGGGTCGCAAAGAGTTGCACATGACCGAGTGACTGAGCATGCATGTTGCTCACTAAATGGTAGCTATTTACTTTGCTTTTTTATTTCCCTCTGACTATAGATTGTGAGGGTCTGTAGCACAGCTACATGCAACAATGGGAAATACCACTTCCCTCTGCTGCCGATTAATTCTCTTTGTACCAAGAGGAAATCTAGAATTTTCTTGCTTAATGTACTTAATAAAATAACTAATACAGTAGCAGAAAATAGGTGGGGGCAGAATGATTCTCAAATGTCTTAGGAACGTACCTTATAGGAAATGATGGGGAGAAATCTGAATGTCCCAGTAGTTTTAAGATTTTTTCTGACTTCTTTGTTTTTGTGTGGTTTATTCCATGGTCACTGTGGGCTGTGTTCAATGATAAAGTCAAAGTATGTTTTGACAGATGCTGCTCAACTTTTTGAAGTATATTAACATGTACAACATAAGATCTCTTCCTGCATAAAAATTAGTCTTTATTATATAATGAAAGGAGAATTGCACTGAGTTTTTAATATTTTAGACAGCATGATTCATGAATTATAATTCATTGTACAACTTATTATAAAACTGCTGTAGACAACTGATGGATTTTCAGACTGGAAATGTATTGGGTAATTTTGTCCAACACTAAAATCCAATACTGTAAAATCTTTAATGTAAAAGTCTCCTTGTGTTCATGCTTAAGAAGGTGGGGTCTAATATCTGTGTTTTAATCTTGCCTCTACATTTGCCAGTGAGAAAATTCTTACATTTTCTGATCCCCAGTTTTCACATCTGAACAAATGAGCTAGAAATGGGACCTTGTCATAGTTTGATTTTGATTAATAAGTGAATAATTTATATAGGATGATGAGTGCCTAGCACATTGTAAGTGTTCATTAAATGTTAACCATAATAATAAATTAACTTCTAACATCTGTCCTCAAAATATATCCATATACAGTGCATGAAATATTATTCAAATTTTAAGAACTACTTTTGTCTTTCGTCCAGAAATACGCTGAATGATTATAATACATTTGGATGATAAATTAGGTCATAGAAATATTCCTTACTTTCTAGTCTTAGATTTCAGAAATTAAAATTTGAATTTAGAAAAGTTAATATTCCTACTTGTAAATACCATCTTTATCATTTGATTTTACCATACACATTTACTTGACATCCTTATTAACAATTCTTTTCATATGATGATAAATCAGAATAAATCCCCATCCTGTTTGTTTGATGGTTACATAAATATGTGATAAAAGTCTCCTTTCTTTGAATTTGGTATAAATATACTTTTCATTCTTAGATAAGTACAGGAAGTAGGTAAGTTTTCCCTTTTTTTCTCTACTCAGTCCAAGATTTGTACAGTGATTAGTATTGATATCATTGAAATTCTGAGATTTATTTACCTTCATACTCACTGTTAACTTGCCTAACAGTTCATCTAAGCTTGGGTGCAGGTCAGCACTGATAAGCAATTTAGCAAGTTTTCATATTTGACATGAAAGCTTCTGTGAACATAGATTTTCTACTCTATTAATATTGTCAACTGGACGGCTTCCTGACATTCTTAAATAAATGGGAGCTGTATTTACTATTATTCCAAAGACAGATCACTCGACTACTCTGAATGAAAAATATTTCACTGGCTAGTGGAATTTTTCAAGATGTATTATTATAGTCAGAAAATTTAATGAGAATCAGTAAGGTTCTTATTAATTTAATTGAAGCTTCCTTTGGATATAGTTAAATTTAGCAGCTGTATTACACTCAAATCAAGAAGGTGGCTGCCTTTATGTGTTTATATTTTAAATTAGCAATTATTTTCTTGAAAGGTTGTAATATAATGTGAAAGCACCATAAAGGACAGTCTCTCTCTCTCTCTCTTTTTCTTTCTTTCATAAAGAGGGGAGTCTTTAAATTGTGAGTCGTTAAACAAATGTAAAACAGAGGCCACTTCTGAAATGAAAGATTCTGTCAAACTTCCTAGTTCTAGGAATTTAAACCCATTTGCAGGGAAATGTAAACAACATTTCATTAATTTACTCAGCAATAGCATAGTGGTTAAGAGCAGGTTCCATATAGTCATATGACCAGGGTTTATCATCCTGTCTGCCACGAGTGACCTGGATCAAATTATTTCTGTGTGCTTCACTTTCCTCAGCTTTAAAATGGGGCTAAAAATGATACCACCTCACTAGGTTGTCATGAAGGACCACTGAATGTATCTTTATTTTTTTATTTGTAAGACACTAGGAATTGTTCCTGGCAGGCATGGTAAGCACGTGAAAGAGGTCATTTCATAAATACATAAAGTTATTTGTTGCGAAGGTGTGCCAAGCACTGAATTTAGAGAAACAAGTAATACAGTCATATTCCTATTCTAAATATTACAGCAGGGAGTTGGTATAATTGAATCCTGGGAGGGGAGATGGAGGTAGGGAGTGGGGAAGAGGAGAGGGAGGAGAGAGAGAAAAGGAGACAAAGAAAGATAGGGTAAAACAGAGACAGAGAACTTAAATAATTATAAATTATGTAACTTCTTTGGAAAAAAAAAAGCCAACAAAGTGCTGAGTTAGAGACTAAGTAGGATATATGCTTGCTCCTTGGCAAGAAAGCTATGACAAACTTAGACAGCCTATTAAAAAGCAGAGACATCACTTTGCTGACAAATGTCCATATAGTCAAAGCTGTGGTCTTTCCAGTAGTCATGTACAGATGTGAGAGTTGGACCATAAAGAAGGCTATGCCAAAGAATTGATGTTTTTGAACTGTGGTGTTGCAGAAGACTCTTGAGAATCCCTTGGACAGATAGGAGATCAAACCAGTCAATCTTAAAGGAAATCAACCCTGAATATTCATTGGAAGGACTGAAGCTGACTCTCCAGTCCTTTGGCCACCTGATACACAGAGGCGATGCATTGGAAAAGACCCTGATGGCTTGGAAAGATTGAGGGCAAGAGGAGAAGGGGGCGGCGGGGGCTGAGATGGTTGTATAGCATCACTCACTCAATGAACGTGAGTTTGAGCAAACTCTGAGAGATAGTAAAGGATGGGAAAACCTATGTGGTGCAGTCCATGGGGTTGCAAAGAGTAAGACACGACTTACCCACTAAAGAACAACAAGAAGGGCATATGTCAGATATTGAAGAAGAATTTCATTAGAAGACCCAAAAATCAAGTCTCAAAAATGTACTCTTTTCACAGTGTTTTAGAAAAAGGATCAAGCGTGTAAGAGTGGAAGCAGGACTTTACATGTAGAAGAAGGCCATGAACCAAGGAATATAGGCAACCTCTAGACGTTGGACAAGGCCAGAAGTGAATTCTCCCCTTAGAGCCTCCATAAAGGAATACAGTCCCGTTAACACCTTGATTTCAGTCTAGTGAGACCCATATCAGACTTCTGACCTCCGGAAGTGTAAGATACTAAATGTAGGCTCTTTTAAGACATTATCATGGTAGTTATAGCAGCAATACGAAAATAATACACTGCCACTCGAAAATTCTGTTTTTACTCAAAATATTGGAAATTTCATAGAAGTTATATATCTTGAGATGGAAAATTAAAGGTCATTTGTAAGTATGACAATGTATCTTCCTCAGATCTGACCATCTACAGTAATGGGACATTGCCAGCTTTTAGAGTATGGTTACTACAGTTTAAGGATTTCAGTCTGGTAGGCAGGCAGTGAGGGAATGGTTAAGTATCTTTCTATTTTATTTTGTGTTTTAAGAACCTGATTCATTTTGGATATGAAAAAGGGATTAGATTTTTAAAATAAAATTCTTAGACATTTTAATGAAGGGTAACTACTCATATAATAATAAATACTTATATAAAATATCTCAATAATAATAATAAATACTCATAAAATAACTCAAAAATAAAATAAGTCAGTAATAACTATTCATATAATAATAATAAGGTGTCAGACTTTATTTTTGGGGGCTCCAAAATCACTGCAGATGGTGATTGCAGCCATGAAATTAAAAGACGCTTGCTCCTTGGAAGGAAAGTTATGATGAACCTAGATCGCATATTCAAAAGCAGAGACATTACTTTGCCAACAAAGGTCCGTCTAGTCAAGGCTATGGTTTTTCCAGTAGTCATGTATGGATGTGAGAGTTGTACTGTGAAGAAAGCTGAGCACCAAAGAATTGATGCTTTTGAACTGTGGTGTTGGAGAAGACTCTTGAGAGTCCCTTGGACTGCAAGGAGTTCCAACCAGTCCATTCTGAAGGAGATTGGTCATGAGTGTTCTTTGGAAAGAATGATGCTAAAGCTGAAACTCCAGTACTTTGGCCACCTCATGTGAAGAGTTGACTTATTGGAAAAGACTCTGATGCTGGGAGGGATTGGGGGCAGGAGGAGAAGGGGACAACAGAGGATGAGATGGCTGGATGGCATCACTGACTCGATGGATGTGAGTCTGAGGAACTCCGGAAGTTGGTGATGGACAGAGAGGCCTGGCGTGCTGCGATTCATGAGGTCGCAAAGAGTAGGACATGACTGAGCGACTGAACTGAGTGAACTGAACTACTCATAGCAACAATAGTCTTATTTTTAAAAAATAAATCTTTGTGTCTTTTTCTTTCTTCTTTCATAGATATTCTAGTGGGTGTTTGGGAAAAACTGTCAAAAACTGTTTCCTTATTGCCATTTTAATTATGAATTGAATATTTCACTCATTGAAAGAGCTTGTCAGATGACATCAGCATGTGCCTATTGATTGGTATAAATTATAAAATGATAAAACAGTTTAATATGAGTTTGATTTCTTTTATTCAAGGGGAAACAATCCATAGATTGGGGCAGTACAGTGCCTCACAAGCAATTTGGAGCAAGAGAAAGTTTGCTTAGAAGCAGCAACAGGGAAACAGCACGGATGGCTAGGAGTCAGATATTTCCTTATAAGACTCTGTGTGTGTGTGTGTGTGTGTGTGTGTGTGTGTGTGTGTGTGTGCCTGCATTAAATAGCTTCAGTTGTGTCCTACTCTTTGTGACCTTATGGACTAGCCCACTAGGCTTCTCTGTCCATGGGATTCTCCAAGCAAGAATACTGGAGTGGGTTGCCATGCCTTCCTCCAGAGGATCTTCCCGACTGAAGAGTAGAGCCTGTGTCTCCTGTGTTGCAAGCTGGTGCTTTATCCACAGAGCCATCTGAGAAGCCCACTTATAAGGCTGACAGGTCCTATTTTCTTGAGTATGTTAAGCTACCTAAAGCTGAATTGGAGGACTGTGATTGCTCTTTGTTGGATTTCCTTACTGGTATTTCCAAAGAGTGCACACTGACCTTGGTTTAGATTTGTGACCTGGGCTTGGCCACTGGGGTCAACTCCACCTTGTGTATCCTGATCTAGGAATTAACTTTATCAAAGTATATATTTTATCATAGCCCCAGCAAGCTAATTTGCATCAGTGTGTAATCAGAGTCAAGGCTTGTTTTAATTTAGATTCTGAATGAGACAAAATTAGTACATAAATTCTGACCTAAGAATATTTGCAAGTTGCATTATCTCTTGAGATACCAAGACATTATTACATATTTATGTATCAAGCAGTTTAAAATAATTCTGACACTTTTATGACTCTCTACCTGGAAAAACCTATAGCTTCTCCTTCTGAAAACGCTTGATTATTCTGTCTCTGTCCCTGTGTCGCTCTCATTTATTAAGTGGCTTATGAACAACTTGGGCATGGTCCATCACCTCTACATATTTCTGTGGAGGACATCCATCAGTTACATTATTTCGATTAAATGTGTACCTGAAGATTGGAAAAGAAGAATGTTCTTTATGATTTCTAATGGTTTTTCCCTCATGTTTAAGTTGAGAGTGAGATTCAGACCATGGCTCTAGAGCATTTTTCTCCTTAAAAAAATGTAGGAAAACAAACATTTTTTGTAATATAAATGTTATATCTCTTTATATATGGAGCATGATCTTTTAAATTGAAAATGTCCAAAGGAATTTAAATGCTGGAATAGTCTAGTTTGTATTATTAATTGATTAGTAGCCCATTCAGCTTTTACTTTGATTATATTAATGAGTCATAAGCATTGCCCTTTCTGCATTCACAGGCAGCATAGCTGACTTTTAAAGGACTATTTCTGGCTTCACTGACATTTGTAGTGACCACTATTCCTTTCAGTCACTTGCTTCCTTTCATGATTCTTTCTTTCTTGGCTCAATGAGGAACAATATTTTCAGGAATCATATTCAAGTATTATGAACACAGACATTGGAGCCCTGGCCCACTTCACATGCTTAATTATAATTTATATAGTAGATGATATTAAGTTTTAAATTGAGTTTTCTATTTATGAATTCAATAGGATCTTCCTCCAACTTAAGGGTAAAATAGAAATCTTGCTCCCTGCAAATATTTTTTTCAAAAAACAAAAGATCAAAAGAAGAAAACAGCATCTTACTTGGCCTTAAGTTGATTTATATTTTGAACCAGACTTGAATAAATAGAAGCAGTAATTATAGTTCATAGATTATTCAAAACAAAGTAAACATTATTTATTCGTGCTTTCCAATTTTGCATTTTAAAACTTATTTTCTTACCTGCTGATTACTTCACAGTCCTGCCACATTAATATACTTATGTTAGTTCTCATATTAAAACCAATTAAAATGTATGTATTAAAGTTTAATTTCTGTTCTATTTCAGCTGAACTAAGGTTCTGAAAAATCTTCATATTTCCCTTTAAAATAGAACATTAATCACAGCTACCAAATATTAATTAGTTTATAAAACTTCAGCACTTTAGGAATTTTCTATTCACAACTCAGATATTTTCCACATTAAGTTAGAAAAATCATTCAAATAATATTTCAATGCATTGCAATTTATAGAGATTTATTATTAACTCTGACTGTCATATCTATAAAACATAATCCCAGAATGTCAGTCTTGCTCTGAAATATAAATCTCTATAGATAAATGTTCATATGTTAGAAGTGAAGGTATTTTTCTTTCTTAAATAGACCCAGCATTAAACTCAAGGCATATTTCTCAGTGAATAAAAATTTTTGAATCAGAGATGTAGATGACATATTCGTTAGATTTTTTGATTTCAAAAATACATAACTCTGGTTACCCTGAATAAAACAGTAAAATTTTTAGAAAAGTATCTGCTAAATCATGCAATTTCAAGGAGTGCTGTAGAACTAGGTTTGGACAAGGATCTGTGTCAGCACAATAAGCCAGGATATCTGGTCAGAATGTCACACTGGTTCTATTTTCATTTGACTTTTATTGTTGCTGCTGCTGCTGCCCCTGGACACATAACTCCACCAGTTGACATGCTCTTCGATTTGACACTGTGTCGTTGTATAAATTTATCAGATTTCATATTTCAGAACTCAAGCCAGTATTATCTGAGTGATCAGTCATGGGCCAATGCCCCATTCTCTGTTTACCTAGGACAGGGGAGAAGGAATGTCTTCTCTGGCCATCTCTCTTTTGGGAAAAATGCCAGCCAAGTGAATTGCTTACAGTTATGCCTACAGAGAGGATTTTCCTTCACTGTCTTTTAGAGCCACCTGAGTGTGGTGGAACTGTTATGGCAGTTTTACATCTGAATTATACCAATACGTGGTACCATCTCTAAGCTGGGTTCCTCATTCAGCTTAACTGTGCCTAGAGAACCTGCTTGGGTTCTAATCTATATTGTACTACTTCACTTGGTGTTGGAGTATTGCTGGACATGCTTATCTGTATGGAAGGTGAATCTGATGACACCTATAAGATGATAGATAGCTTTGGTCATATAACCCTTGGTTGCATCTCTATGGGGTAACTCAATAACTGATAATTAAATAATGATTTGTCATAGGGATGTTGCTTTGACCTGACAACTAAGTTGTGTTTATCATCATTTTTTCTTGCATATACAGGTTTGTATTTAGATACAGATATCCACTGAGAGATTACCAATAAGTAGTAAGGACTAAGAGTGAGGTCTGCTTCCATCACAGCCTGGATGACTGAAGAAGCTGCTCTTGCTTTGCTGCTGCTAAGTCGCTTCAGTCGTGTCCAACTCTGTGCGACCCCATGGACTGCAGCCTACCAGGCTTCTCCATCCGTGGGATTCTCCAGGCAAGAACGCTGGAGTGGGTTGCCATTTCCTTCTCCAGCTCTTGCTTTAGGATCCTCCTAATACTTTCTGAGGGCCTTCCCAGGTGGCTCAGGGGTAAGGAATCTGCCTGCCAGTGCTAGAGATGCATGTTCAATCCATGGTTTGGGAAGATCCCCTGGAGAAGGAAATGGTAACCCACTCCAGTATTCTTGCCTGGGAAATTACATGGACAGAGGAGCCTGGCGGCCTACAGTCCATGAGATTGCAGGAAGAGTCAGACACAACAACTAAACAATAGTAATACTTTCTGAATAATGTAACCCATATTATGTCAATAAGATTTTTAAAAGACTAAAACAAAACTTTAGTTAAAAAATCTAAAGCATGATTTTTTGTTAGTCATTTGTTATTAATTTGCTAACTGATGTTGGTTGGTTAACATCCCTGTAACTTTATCATTAAAGTAAATGTTCTTATATTTCTGGCTCTGTCAGGATTTTCTGTTTAATCATAGAAAAATATTCTATTTTTTACTATCATTTTTTCCTGTTGACTAAGATAATTAGAGAAATAGTTTTGAACATGGCTTTCATACTGATCAAGACATTTCTGAGGAAGACAACTCTGTGTAAGAGAACAAAATGAACAAGCTGGGTGGACTTGGCTTCCTTAAATCTACACTAAATGGAGGCTTTAGGAACTGTTTGATGGTTTTTATGTATATTTTCTTGTTGGTCAAAATTTTATTTTGTTAAGAAATATAATTTCCCCTTTATTTGTTTTCCTTTTGCATTTCTCCTAAGATTTGTTGGAACCACTCTGGATTTATGTTAATATCTTGAACATATAGAAACTATTCAAGCATAAGAAAACTCTAAAGGGTAAATTTAAGGGAGGTGCCCATGAGATTTGGTAGACAGATTAGTAGGAAGCAGTGGCAGCTTTTCATAGCTATATATCAGAATGACTGACTGCCTTTCTCTATTAGATAAATTGTCTGTAATGGAGGCTTGAGAGAAGAAACATGTCCTGCTGAGCTGAAAAGGCTAAATGTAGAGGAAATTAAGAGTTTGACTCCTTGCAAGTGAAATTAGTGGTTTACAATGTGCAGTTGGTCAAACATAACGATAAAAATATTTGTTGTTTGGGTAACACAAATAGATACTAGCTATTAGTATCAATCCAATGTTAATTTTCTCTTAAGGAGAAATAGAAGCCATTCTAAATGTGAAGTCAAAACTTAGAGCTAAGTAGAGAATACCACTGGAAAATTTCAGAAATATAAATAAAGAGGAGAAGGATTTTCTGAATGCCCAGCATAAATGAGAGTACTTGTCAGAAACTAAAATTTAATGAGATAAAGAACAAATGAAGCATGTAAGGAAATAATATTGAGACATATATATGGCACGTTTCTGGCATAACTTCAGTTTTATATAAAAGAGTCAAATCAAATATTTTATTAGATAAGCAATGACATCAATTCTATCGTTGTGTAAAACTATAGGTAGTCAGCTAAGTTTGGGTGTTTAAGTTTCATAATAAAAGCCTCAATTTGAATATATTTGAAAAAATGGCAAAGGTTAATGTACTTTGGAACAATTTAGGAAAAATAAATTTTAGCTTTATTTACTTGATGTGAAAATTACCTTGCTGTCCAACAATGCTATTATTTAAAATAATAGCTTATTAAAATTATGTATCCTTTAAAATAGTATATCAAACATAAGGTAGCTTTATGCTTTCTTAATGTCTCCATTCCCTCTTGAATACCACAAGCTGTCAACAGAGAGAAAGCTCATATATAATATTTCATACAGACCAGGTTAACTTCAACATTAATTTCAGCAACACAGCAACACCCAACCTGTGTTGATATTTTGCCAAGTTCTAGTCTCTGTGTAAGTGCTTTACATGAACTCTTCTCTTCCTGCCTCTCAACAAAATCCATAAAGTAATTTCTGTGGCAACTGAGACTCAGAAATGGAATGAATTGTGAGTTGACCAAGGTCATACTACTGTCAGCCCAAGGAGCAAAAGCAGGAAGTCTGACTCCAGAGTCACTGCTCATTTTAAATCACAGTTGAACTTTTACCCTCTATTTCAGTCTCTTCGTGAGCATAGCAAACCATCCCTTAATTTAGTGTTTCTAAAAGCAGTATGATTTATTATTTCTTTTAATATTATGAATTGACTGGTGCTGTAGACTGAATATTCATGTTTCCCCCAAATTTATATGTTGAAACCTAATCCCAAGGTGATGGTATTAGAAAGCTGGGATTTGGGGAGGTGTTTAGGTCATAGACTTGCCTCCATAACTGTGAGAAATTCTGTTGTTTTTAAGCCACCTAGTCTCTGATACTTTGCTGTAGCAGCCTGAGCATACTAAGACAATGGACTCATTTGGGCAGATCGTCTGCTTCACATGGAGCCAGCTGAGACTATAATCACCTGGAGACCAAACCAGACTAGAACATCTGTAACTTATTCAGCATGGCTAGTAGTGGGTGCTGGCTGTTAAGTGGACATCTATCTGAGATTGTCAATGGGAATACACTGACCATCCTCCACATTGCCTCCCTGCCTCCGTTGGAATTCTCTCTAGCGGGTGACTTCCAAGAGGAGATTTTCTAAACATACGAAAGCAAGAACTGCAGCTCTCTTAAGGCCCAACCTCATAAGGTATATGGTTACATCTGTTGTGTTCTAGTGGTAAAGAAAAGTTGTGGGTCCAGCCCAGAATCAAGGAGAAGAGAAATAGACTCCATCTCTTTTTGGAAGATGAGACCAAAAATATGTGGCTATTTTAATCTACCATGCTACTAATTTATTGTACTTATAGGTCATGTTGATTTCAATAAAAATTAAGTTGGTATTTATATTTTAATATAATGAGTTAAAATTTTCTTATAGGTATATTTTGAATGATTACTTTGTGGTTTTTTTAATGTACTATTTGAATCACAAATGCTGAAACTATATAACATTATCGTATTAACTAAGCTTTCTATGACTGTATTTAATGAGATGCTTTGTTAGCCTATGAAATGGAACGTTTTTGTTGTTGGAAAATAGAGATATTAAAAACCATTTTTTTGGTCATCATATTCTTCACTTTCAGTAGATTTCTAATCTAATATATTATTTATATTAAACCACTATTTTGTAGTTTTTTCCATACTAATTATTTTTATGTTATATTTTTAGAGTCCTTTGGCATTTGAATTTCTCACAGCTTCTATTCCTAAGGCTAAGGAAATATAGTCCTATTACTTTTTGATGAAAAGGAAAATAAGAACCATATTTTGTTTCTTACACCTGTCTGATTCATCAGAACAGTGTGACTAATGGCTCCAAATGTTTATGGATAGTTTAGTAATTATGCAATTAGTGATAGGACTTTACATATTTCTTTATGACAGTATTATTTTGTATTATTATTTATTGTTTATTATTACATGATGGACTGAGGAGTCTGGTGGGCTGCAGTCCATGGTGTCTTGAAGAGTTGGACACGACTGAGTGACTTCACTTTGACTTTTAACTTTCATGCACTGGAGAAGGAAGTGGCAACCCACTCCAGTATTCTTGCCTGGAGAATCCCAGGGACGGGAGCCTGGTGGGCTGCTGTCTATGGGGTCACACAGAGTCAGACACAACTAACATGACTTAGCAGCAGTGCTCTTAAATCATTGTAGGAATTCCAGTAAAACTCGGATCTAATGAAATTATTAGATAGCAAATAGTGTGATTAAAAATTTAAATATATAGTTATCAAACTATAAGCAGTGTGAAAGAAATCGTGCCCTTGATCTAAGTATTATTGAAAATGTATTTGGAGAGTGAAAATGCTTGTACATAGAGCTTAAAACAATCAAATGTGATGTTAGACAAGCATGCTGTCATAACATGGAGTGGTAATTTTCTAAACTGGGTTTACTGTATTTGAATTCTTAAGCTAAATATTATCTTTGAAAGTCTTTTCTGTTGAGACAGAACCAAGTTTTGTTTATTTAATTCTTCTCAGAAATTTATGCAAGAACTGATTGCCTGCAACTTCCCTTTAAAATATATTGAAGCATATGCTGCTGCTGCTAAGTCACTTCAGTCATGTCTGACTCTGTGCGACCCCATAGAAGGCAGCCCACCAGGCTCCCCCATTCCTGGGATTCTCCAGGCAAGAACACTGGAGTGGGTTGCCATTTCCTTCTCCACTGCATCAAAGTGAAAAGTGAAAGTGAAGTCGCTCAGTCGTGTCTGACCCTCAGCGACCCCATGGACTGCAGCCTTCCAGGCTCCTCCATCCATGGGATTTTCCAGGCAAGAGTACTGGAGTAGGGTGCCATTGCCTTCTCCGATTGAAGCATATAATAATATTTAAAATGTACTGGCCATGCAATTTTACAGGCTCTCTTTTGGGAGTTTTGTTTTGATCATTTAATTTAATATATACAAAACCCTCAAGGGAGAGCTCTTGTTAATTATACTTATTATAGTGATTGGGGGCTTCCCTGATGGCTCAAGTGGTAAAGAATCTACCTGCAATGCAGGAGATGCAAGAGAGGTGAGTTCGATCCCTCGGTTGGCAAGATCCCCTGGAGGGGGGCATGGCAACCCACTTCAATATTCTTGCCTGGGAAATCCCATGGACAGAGGAACTTGGTGGACTATGGTCCATGGGATCACAGCCCTCAAATTTCCTGTTCTTCCTTTTAAGTACCTTCCTCCTGCCCTTCCCAACTCTTTGCCACAACTTAAGGCAACTGCTTACCTGCTTTCTGTCAATAATAATTATTTTTCATATTCTAAAATTTTATTTACATGGAAGCATGCAGTATATTTATATTGTTTATCTGGCTTGTTTCATTTCACATGATTATCTTGAAAGTTCTGGTTTGTGTATGTCATAAGTTCATTCCGTATTTTTTCCTGAGTAGTATATCATTTTGTGGATATATGACAATTCAGTTTTTTGTCCATCTGTTGATGTACATTTGGACCATTTCCTGATAGGGGCTGTCACATACATGATATGAATATGCATGTACAAATTTTTGTACAAACATATGCTTTCCTTTGTCTTGGAGAAACTGCCAAACTTTTCAAAGTAGTTGCAAGTAGGTTTTTTTCCATATTGTAGTTTGTCTTTTCATTCTCTTACCAGTGTTGTATGAAGAGCAAAAGTTTTTAATTTTCATAAAGTGCAAATTGTGATATTTTGATGTCATATTAAAGAAATGTCCTAACTCAGATTCACAAATATTTTCTCCAAAGTTTTCTTCTAGAAGTTTGAGTTTTAGGTTTTATATTTACCTATAAGATCTATTTTAATTTCATTTTTTGTATGATACTAGGTATGAAGTGAAGTTTTTCTAGTAAAATGTGAAAATACTAAATTTTTTTTTCTTGAATTGTCTTTGCAATTAAAAAAAATCAGTTGACCATATATGCAGGTCTATTTATGGTCTCTCTATTCTATTCCATTGATTTATTTTTGTAACTGATTTAAGAGTACCACACATGTTGGTTTTACTTCTTTTTAAATATTTGGGAAAATTTTCCATTAAAGCCACCCCGTCCTGAGCTTTTCTGTGTGGGAAGATTTTAAACTACAAATTCAATTTGTTTAATAAATACATATCTGTTCATCTATTTATTTCCTTTTGAATGAGCTTTGGTGTTATATCCCTTTCTAGGAATTTTTTTCACTTAATTTAAGTTGTTGAATTAAATGTCACACAATGGTTGCTAATATTTTCTTTTAATCTGTGTACAATCTATAGTGATGTTATCTCTTTCAGTTCTGACAATAAGCATTTTTGTCTTCTCTCATTTTTCCTGATAAGTTTGGCTAGAAATTGATTTTATCCATCTTATTAAAGAACTAGAGTTGAGTTACATTGACTTTTTCTACTGTTTCTGTTGTTGTTTTCTTCTTCATTGATTTCTTGATCTTTATTATTTCTCCTGCTTACTATGGACTTAATTTCCTCTTGTATTTGTAATTTCTTAAGATAGAAGCTGAGGACATTTGGAAACTCTTTTCTTTTCAGACAGGCATTTAAGTTTAAATTTTCTCTTAACTTCTTTAGTGGCATTCTCTGCATTCTGATATGCTATATTTTTATTTCCATTCAATTAAAAATAATTTCTAATTTGCTTCTTTGTTTTGTTTTTTTAGATTCCATGTATAAATGAGGTCATAAGGAGAGATTTTTTCTTAAATGGATATTAGATTTGGTTAAATCCTTTTAGTGTAGTGATTAATATATAATTTTTCTTCCTTAGCTTGTAGATGTGAGAGTTTACACTGATATATTTTTGGAAGGCGAAATAGCCTTACTTGGCAGAAATAATTCGTACTTCTTTGTGGTATATAATTCTTTTTGCACAATGTTGGATAAACAATCTTAATATTTCATTGTACATATATTACACTTAGGTTCATGAGAGCTATCAGTCTGTAGTTTTTCTTTCTTGTAATATGTTTAACTGATTTTGGTATTATGGTAATGTTAGTTCTCATGAAAATAGTTGGGAGTTTTCCTTCCCCTGTTCCAGAAGAGATTTCGTGGCAGTGGCAACATTCATCTTTAAATATTTAGTTGTATTCATTGTGGAAAACGTCTGGACATGGTGAACGTTTAGTTAATCTGGCTAGAAGTTGGGCTCTTTTTAACTTTTTCTGTAGTTGTAGATTCTGGGGGCTTCAAATCCCCTACTGTCCTTGTTTTTGTCTTCTGTTGTCCTTTCTTAATAATTGTTACTTCAAGAGAGTTTGTGTCTGCAGCTCTTTTAGCTTTGATCTGCAGTCATTACACTGAAGCCCTGTTAGTGCTGGAGTGAAAGATGAGGGAGGGGAATGTTCTCTAATCCACTTATTTCTGTGTTTATTTCCACGTCCCCTCCATAGGTGAGGCAGGAAGCTGAGAGGAGTCTGGAACTGGGGAAATGCCTTTCCCCTATTTAGTATACAGCTCTAGTATCTGGAGTATAGACCTTTGTTATGGAGAACACACTTGGATTATTCCAGAATGTTTACCCTTCCTCTCCCTTTGCTGGGCTTTCCAGATGGGCTAGTTGTAAAGAACCTGCCTGCCAATGCAGAATACATAGAAGAAGTGGGTTTCATCCCTGGGTTGGGAAGATCCCCTGGCAAAGGGTATGACAACTCAGTCCAGTATTCTTACCTGGAGAATCCCATGGACAGAGCTGCCTGGCGGGTTACAGTCCATGGGGTCACAAAAAGTTGAACACACTTGAAGCAATTAGCATGCCTGCTCCCCTTTCCAGAGACATGAGGGTGTATTTCTCTGCTGTTTGCTGCTGGTGAGAACTTGAGGATGGGTGTTTCTGGAGATGAAAAACCCACAAAAATATGTGGCATTCTCTAAGATTTTTTCCCCCCATTTTTCTCATAGTCATGCTAATCAATAGTCAGCTTCCAGCACGCTGCTTCATCGTTAGATACCTACCAGTTTATGTCTTCAGCAATTTCTAGTGTAGGGGAACAGAACCCAGCTATGACTCTCTGGATCCATCTCTCTCTCCAGATTTTTCAGTTTGCTGAGGTTTCCAAGAAAAGTGATAGTTTTTCAGCTTCTTCATCATTGTTGTTGTTATGAGGGCAGGGGTGACAGCTTCCAAGTTGTTTACATGTCACCGCTGAAGCCAGAAGTCCTGTGATGTGATTATTTCAGTCTTCAACTTACTTTGACATATTTCAATATACAAATATATTTCAATCTACAAGTATGTTCTTTATGATGGTATCAGTTCACTTCAGTTCAGTCGCTCAGTCGTGTCCGACTCTTTGCAACCCCATAAATCACAGCACGCCAGGCCTCCCTGTCCATCACCAACTCCCGGAGTTCACCCAGACTCATGTCCATCGAGTCAGTGATGCCATCCAGCCATCTCATCCTCTGTCGTCCTCTTCTCCTCCTGCCCCCAATCCCTCCCAGCATCAGAGTCTTTTCCAATGAGTCAACTCTTCCCATGAGGTGGCCAAAGTACTGGAGTTTCAGCTTTAGCATCATTCCTTCCAAAGAAATGCCAGGGCTGATCTCCTTCAGAATGGACTGGTTGGATCTCCTTGCAGTCCAAGGGACTCTCAAGAGTCTTCTCCAACACCACAGTTCAAAAGCATCAATTCTTCGGTGCTCAGCCTTCTTCACAGACCAACTCTCACATCCATACATGACCACAGGAAAAACCATAGCCTTGACTAGACGAACCTTTGTTGGCAAAGCAATGTCTCTGCTTTTGAATACGTTATCTAAGTTGGTCATAACTTTCCTTCCAAGGAGTAAGCGTCTTTTAATTTCATGGCTGCAGTCACCATCTGCAGTGATTTTGGAGCCTCCAAAAATAAAGTCTGACACTGTTTCCACTGTTTTCCCATCTATTTCCCATGAGGTGATGGGACCGGATGCCATGATCTTCGTTTTCTGAATGTTGACCTTTAAGCCAAATTTTCACTCTCCA
>NW_011495070.1:59504-65234 GCF_000754665.1 Bison bison bison | reverse complement strand
AATCTTGATTCCAGCTTGTGTTTCTTCCAGCCCAGCGTTTCTCATGATGTACTCTGCATATAAGTTAAATAAGCAGGGTGACAATATACAGCCTTGACGTACTCCTTTTCCTATTTGGAACCAGTCTGTTGTTCCATGTCCAGTTCTAACTGTGGCTTCTTGACCTGCATACAAATTTCTCAAGAGACAGATCAGATGGTCTGGTATTCCCATCTCTTTCAGAATTTTCCACAGTTGATTGTGATCCACACAGTCAAAGGCTTTGGCATAGTCGATAAAGCAGAAATAGATGTTTTTCTGGAACTCCCTTGCTTTTTCCATGACCCAGCGGATGTTGGCAATTTGATCTCTGGTTCCTCTGCCTTTTCTAAAACCAGCTTGAACATCAGGAAGTTCACGGTTCACATATTGCTGAAGCCTGGCTTGGAGAATTTTGAGCATTACTTTCCTAGCGTGTGAGATGAGTGCAATTGTGCAGTAGTTTGAGCATTCTTTGGCATTGCCTTTCTTGGGATTGGAATGAAAATGGACCTTTTCCAGTCCTGTGGCCACTGCTGAGTTTTCCATATTTGGTGGCTTATTGAGTGCAGCAGTTTATGGACGTATAATTCAAGAAAAAGACAAGGCTAAAGAGATCACTGTAAATTTAAATATTTTGAACCTGTACACAGCCTGTGTAATATACTCTTAAGTGTAAGAGAATTAGTATCAGATTAACACACCATTTTATCCTGAAAAATTTTGAATGAAGTTTGTTTCTGTCCTTTCAAGTGATGTTGCTATTAGCAGAGAGTAGTAAACATTCCCTGGTTGACTGTTGTCATGCATGGTAAATTCACCATTTTGATATTAGCAGTTTTAAAGTGGTTGGCTAAATACATATCAAATAAAGATCCCATCACAGTGAATGAACACTGACTAAACAGTGCACTCCATTTAAGCTTCTTGTCAAGGGACTTTGATTTAGCTATATACACTTCTGTATTAAATTTTTTAAAAGAGATTTATACACTAAATGGAAACCTGGATTTGATTCTCTCAAAGTGTTCTATTGAATCAATGAGAAGATATGTTGCTCTTGGTTAATTTCAGCCTGAAATTCTGTAATGATTATTTCTGGCATTTTGAATGGGCTGGAACCTCCAAGTTTTGAGTTGGTAGCATAAAACCCCTTTCTGTCCCCAAAAGCTATATGACACATAAGTATTTTAAGTGTTTAAAATTCAAATTACAATTATTTTAGAATTCTGTGAAACTCCTTGTGATAATTAGAGATCCGTCTAAAGCAAAGTGACTACATATCTAACGATTAGGTTTGGGAGTTAGTAGAGGCAAGCTAGCTAGCAAAATGACAGTGTTTTCTTCCTCTGCCTTCTCAAATCTCTACAATGTAGCCTCTGAATATAGAACTGGGTTTAACAGTGTCAAAAAGAGTTTGTCTTTACTAAATTCGATTTTACATCAACAAAAAACAAAACAGAAAAGGGATTTTGAGGTTTACAATATTTGCATACTTACTCTACAGTAATCATAATTTGAGATGCCCGAGTTTGAATTCGGAATATTACTTAGTCTTGATTCTTTGGGCAAGTTACTCAATCATTCTCGGTCATTTTGAGGTTAGAAAATATATTAATTTTTGGTTTTTATAAGAGTTGGATTAATACGTAAAGTGATTGGAACACTGTGAACATTGTCCATACATATAAGCATTTACTAGTGTTAAGGTTTTGCTGTAATAATTCCAAAAATATACTATCAAATTTACATCATATGGACCACAGTTTATCCATTTACTGACTGAGGGATATCTTGTTTGCTTCCATGTTTTGGCAATTATGAAATAAAGCTGCTATAAACATCTGAAAAAAATTATATCTTGGCTTATTTATAAAGATTTCCAGAGGGTTGCTTTGGATCATTAGAATAAATGCTTCAGTACAGCAATCTTCATTTAGGACATGTCAGAACTAACATTGGAAATCACTACATGAACAACAAAATCCATTTTCCAATTCAGCCATTTCTCTCTTCTTATACACAGTGACCTTACTTCTTTTTATCTATGTCTGATTTTTGGAAATATGACAGAATTTTGATATTTTCTACTTCAAGTAGAAATTAAAATATTCAGCCACCAAAACAAAAGCCCTATTCCTTCTGGTGTTTTTTGCTTACTAGAGAGACGGAAATGGCAAAATGGTTCATTTTTAACTCTTACTAGGATGGATTCAGAATACACAGGAGGAAAGGCAAAACATGTCTTAGATATGTTAGCATATCATTACAACCTAGACCGGAAATGGCTTTTTGATTAATTTTTGTGTTATTTTATCAGATGTCTTATTCTTAGCAGTATTCTATTTGCCATTTGGATTTAGGATGTTATTTTCTCTTTGTAAGGTTTGTGAGTTTCCATTTTCCATGTCTTCTCCTTAATTAGATACTTCTTTTATCAACTGTCTTTTCTGCATGGATGTCATGTTTGCTCTTGCTTTTGCAAGGTCTGCTCATCAGGCAAGCCCCTCAAATGAGGGAAACAACAGAAGTTCGAGCTAGTGATTCAGACTTGTAGGTGGGCTTTTGTCTACCATCAGTACTTATTAACAGCCAATACAGTGGTTAGGAGAGGAGCTCTCTTTTAAAATCACTGCTGGTTGGTTAAAAAAAAAAGTTTCAGTGTTTTCTGTCATCTTTTGAGAAGGATAATTTTTTGTGATCACTCATGTAATAAAATAATTTTAATAGTGCTGCAAACTGTATGGAAGATAGCACATTGTTGTATTTTCATACTTTGAAAGATAAGCTTCAGGATTCAGGGTAATTGAAATAATAAACCTCTGCCTGTTGGCAGCTCTTAACTTTCATAGAATTCTTGGTTTTCTATGCAGTCAGCATGTATCTCCAGCTGACTAGTGGCATTTTTGATTAAGAACAGATCTAGGGGACTTCCCTGGTGATCCACTGGTTAAGACTTCACCTTCTATAATACAGGGGGTGAGGGTTCCATCACTGGTTGTGGGGTGCTAAGATCCCACATGTCTCACAGCCAGAAATCAAAATGTAAAACAGAAGCAATATTGTAACAAAGTCAATAAAGTCATAAAAAATGGTCCATATCCAAAAAATCTTAAATAAAGAATAGATCTAGCTGAGTGCTTTATAATAAAGAAAATCTTGATAACATTTTAATATCGACACAGTCTCAAAGATCTCTACTAGACTGTTTTAAGAAAGATGAGAGCATTATAGACCATTGGTTGTCAACCTGGATACATATTAGAATTGTCTGGAGGTATTTAGGGTTTTTTTTAATTTGTTTTTATTTTTTATTTCTCATTTTTTTTCTTTTAATCTTTTGTCTGATTCTTTTTTTAATTGATTTATTTTTTTATTAAAGGATAGTTGCTTTACAGAATTTTGTTGATTTCTATCAAACCTCAACATGAATCAGTCATAGGTATACATATATCCCTTTTGAACTTCCCCCTACCTTCTCCCTCCCCATCACATCCCTCTAGGTTGTCATTTTTTTGATATATCTATAAAACAGCTTTATTGTGATATAACATATGCCATAAAATTCACCCACTTTAAGTATACAGTTTAATGAATTTTACATTAAATTTTAAGTGTACAATTTAATGAATATATATATATATATATATTCATTTATATATTACATATGGGTTCCCAGGTGGCTCAGTAGTAAAGAACCTGCCTGCCAGTGCAGGAGTCACAGGAGATATGGGTTTGATTCTTGTGTAGGGAAGATTCCCCTGGAGAAGGAAATGGCAACCCACTCCAGTATTCTTGCCAGAATAATCTCATGGACAGAGGATCCTGACAGGCTACAGTTCATAGGGTTGTAAAGAGTTGGATATAACTGAAATGACTGAGCGCGTGCACACACAGAAAAACACACATATTTATTGAAGTATAGTTGATTGATAATGTTGTGTTACATTTTTGAAAAACAAAAAAAAACAAAAAACAAAATGGAAGCCAAGGATTTACCTCCAAAGATTCTCATATCATTAGATGTGGATGGGACCTGGGGATTGAGACTTTAAAATTAACTGCTATACAGCCCATATTGCAAACCAAGGGGTTTGAGAATCCAATCACTATATACTAAATATATTCCTTTAGATTGATACCTGTGGCCCTGAGTTCAAAAGTAAAGGCTTATTTTCCTTCGTTTTGGAGCAGGATGCTTAGTTTTGACAAACAGCAGTAATGATGGAAAATATTGGAATTGCTTATTAATGTAATATCACTGTTGAACTTATTTTTTCCTCTTGATATCACAACTTTAGTTTTTGAAACAGAAGAAGGCTTGCAATTAACTCTATTATTCACAGCCACTGTGATTTGCCAGGGGAGTCTAACACTTGCTGGGTCAAATGATGTCTGAAGAAGTATTTGTTATTTATTTTCTCTGCTTGATCTCTTTATGTTGAACAAATGTACCCAATAGAAATAAAAATATGATGTGCTATGACTGATTGGTCATGTTACTCTGCATTCCATGTAGCTGATCTCTTTGATAATGTTGCAAAATACTTTTCTCAAGTTTAGAGCTTTATAAATGAAAACTCAAAAAGATTTTTTTTCTGAACATTAATGTTAACATCTTTGTTAAACCAGAAGTTGTTAAAGCAGTTAACATATTCACCAATGCTCTTGAAATCACATATTTGTTTTTAAAGAATAGCATGCTGTTTACTTCAATTAATTTCTACTTTAAGCTTAATTCTTTCAGTTGTATAAATGTTAGTCCAACTATATATATATATCAGGGAATCTTCAATTCCCTGATAGTAAAGATGCAAATTAATTTTGAGGTGTCTGATTGCTTCAGTGTTTTCTTTAAGATGAGTTGATGCCTGTTATAGTCATGAGTCAATTATGTACTGTTAAATTCTGTAGTTTAAGAAGATGGTAGAAGTAAAGCTATTTCCAATTTATACTTTTAAATTAAAGTACTATGTAATTTAATTGTGTTATCCATAGGGTGGTTATGTAATATACAAAAAAGCTTATTTTGTAATGTGCTGAAAACCCAAATCTAAACCAGGATAATAAAAATCTTTCAACAGTTTCAACTGTTTAAACATGTAATTTTATATGGAGAAAATATTAAGACTAGTTTTGCAGTCCTAAAATAACATGTAACTCTTTTATCCTACAACCTCAAATGCAGAATATGCTTTGCATATAAACATCATCAAAATTTTTAATTTCGGTGGATCAAATATGATCAGATCGGCTATCTACATTACATAAATGAAATGGTAGTTATGATGGGCTTCTCTGTGCTGTGCCTTATCAGTGATAATATTTTTCAGTTCCTTTGGAAATGTTATACGAGATAATTCACTCTCATCCTTTTCTTTTGCTTATGTTAGAAACAACACACTAAAAACCCTAAAGGTATGCAAACTTTATGGGTGTCTAGAGCGACTTAATGTCAGAGATGGAAATAGGGGCCATGTGTTTATATTTAAATTAAAGATTTTTTCACCTGGCCAACTACCTTACCTCTTTCTCAAATGACTTCTTACTTGAACGGTGCATTTAGTTCACTATTTTATAATGTCACACACACCACAAAATAGTTCTTTACTGTCTGAGCCACTGGGCTGCCATGGTGGCTCAGACGGTAAAGAATCTGCCTGCAATGCTGGAGACCTGGGTTTGATCACTGGCTTGGGAAGAACCCCTGGA
>NW_011495070.1:53715-59398 GCF_000754665.1 Bison bison bison | reverse complement strand
CAATGCTGGAGACCTGGGTTTGATCACTGGCTTGGGAAGATCCTCTGGAGGAGGGAATGGCTACCCACTCCAGTATCCTGGCCTGGAGAATTCCATGGACAGAGGAGCCTGGTCGGTTACAGTTCACGGGGTCACAAAGAGTCGAACATGACTGAGCGACTTTCACATACATACCTGCAGTGCCATACCCATTTGTTATTTAACATATCGCAATAGATACACCCTTTATATTCTTTTTTTTTTTTTTCCCACATCTGAAAACAAAATTAAGCCTCCTTTACTTTATGCCACAGGAAAACTTTTACTTTGTTTTAGTCATCTGAGTTATGTCTGTCTGAAATTAGTTCATATGTAAAAGCATTCTTTTTTATTTTTAAACTTTACAAAATTGTATTAGTTTTGCCAAATATCAAAATGAATCCGCCACAGGTATACATGTGTTCCCCATCCTGAACCCTCCTCCCTCCTCCCTCCCCAGATACACCCTTTATATTCTGATATCAATTTAAAATTACTACTACTAAAAGATCTTGTGAAGGACAGGGAAGCCTGGCATGCTGCAGTCCATAGGGTCGCAAAGAGTTGGATATGACTGAGCAACTGAACAACAACAAATGATCTTGTCCTAGAATCATCCTATCCTTGTATAAGGATATATATACCTATATGTATATGTATATATATATATATACATATGTATAATTAGTAACATCTTTTGGATTCTTAAACTTAGCATTCCCCATTGACCTCCCTTCTCCCTTCATAACATCTATAGTTGTTCCAAAAGTCTTTTCCTGTTTCATGGTAATAAGGATTTTACTGGATCTTCCTACAGTCTCTGAGTGGTTGTTACTGGAAAAATGTTGAATGGATAAGCTACCCATTTTTCTTTTTTTTCCTAATTTTATTTTTAAACTGTACATAATTGTATTAGTTTTGCCAAATATCAAAATGAATCCGCCACAGGTATACATGTGTTCCCCATCCTGAACCCTCCTCCCTCCTCCCTCCCCATACCATCCCTCTGGGTCGTCCCAGTGCACTAGCCCCAAGCATCCAGTATCGTGCATCGAACCTGGACTGGCAACTCGTTTCTTACATGATATTTTACATGTTTCAATGCCATTCTCCCAAATCTTCCCACCCTCTCCCTCTCCCACAGAGTCCATAAGACTGTTCCATACATCAGTGTCTCTTTTGCTGTCTCGTACACCGGGTTATTGTCACCATCTTTCTAAATTCCATATATTTGCGTTAGTATACTGTATTTATGTTTTTCCTTCTGGCTTACTTCACTCTGTATAATAGGCTCCAGTTTCATCCACCTATCCCAGGGATGCAAGGATTCTTCAATATCCGCAAATCAATCAATGTAATACACCACATTAACAAATTGAAAAATAAAAACCATATGATTATCTCAATAGATGCAGAGAAAGCCTTTGACAAAATTCAACATCCATTTATGATAAAAACTCTCCAGAAAGCAGGAATAGAAGGAACATACCTCAACATAATAAAAGCTATATATGACAAACCCACAGCAAACATTATCCTCAATGGTGAAAAATTGAAAGCATTTCCTCTAACGTCAGGAACAAGACAAGGGTGCCCACTTTCACCATTACTATTCAACATAGTTTTGGAAGTTTTGGCCACAGCAATCAGAGCAGAAAAAGAAATAAAAGGAATCCAAATTGGAAAAGAAGAAGTAAAACTCTCACTATTTGCAGATGACATGATCCTCTACATAGAAAACCCTAAAGATTCCACCAGAGAATTACTAGAAATAATCAATGACTATAGTAAAGTTGCAGGATATAAAATCAACACCCAGAAATCCCTTGCATTCCTATACACTAATAATGAGAAAACAGAAAGAGAAATTAAGGAAACAATTCCATTCACCATTGCAACGGAAAGAATAAAATACTTAGGAATATATCTACCTAAAGAAACTAAAGACCTATATATAGAAAACTATAAAACACTGGTGAAAGAAATCAAAGAGGACACTAATAGATGGAGAAATATACCATGTTCATGGATTGGAAGAATCAATATAGTGAAAATGAGTATACTACCCAAAGCAATTTATAGATTCAACGCAATCCCTATCAAGCTACCCATTTTTCTTTCTCCCCTTTACCTATAATTCATGGCAGGGGTCTACACAGCCTTATTTTCTTTAGATTTAACTATAGAAGATAGAGCTATGGGGAATTAGACAGTTGAATTTGGCATTCTTTGGCATTCTTCTAAGT
This sequence comes from Bison bison bison, assembly GCF_000754665.1. Classification (NCBI taxonomy): domain Eukaryota; kingdom Metazoa; phylum Chordata; class Mammalia; order Artiodactyla; family Bovidae; genus Bison; species Bison bison. The sequence goes on along the minus strand of NW_011495070.1, from coordinate 57,134 downwards.
CCAGTGAATTAAATATTATTCTACATTGCCTTTCATGTAAGGGAGAGTGGAGAAAGTACTGTTATTCCTTAATTTTTGTATTGGAGTTTTTCCATGAATCATTTCTGTTTCACATATATAATACCATTTAAAAATATTTTTAGGGAAAAGCATTCTAGTAGTCCTAGTTGTTTTACTGAGATTTAATAAACATAAAATCATCTCATTGTGACTACATAACAATAAGGCAAGTACTTTAAGTCCACAAAACTAATAGATGACAGACAGGGATGTTTGAACTCTCACAATGTCCTCCTTCATCATTTTCTCCCCACATGCAGGGAGCTGAGCTTTTTAGAGAAAAAGATAATTTACAACAAAACATAACAAACTGTGTTCTCATCATGTGGGGCTCCACCTTGCTTAGAAATGACATATCAGGAGCACATTTATTTATATATCTAATTAAGTTAAATACTCTTGAATAGCTAATGCAACTTCTTTTCCTGTGATTACTTACCCCTTAAGAATCTAGTTATGAGTAGTTCTTGAATCTTTGTAATTTTAGTAAAACTGTCCAGAAGGTAAAATTGATAAAAATAATTCTTAATTTGGATATTGTGGTAAAGTTGAGGTTAAAATTTTGATAATATAGGAGGATTGTTTTGAATGTTGTTGAAATTATATTAATGTCAACATTTTTATATGATGAGCAATAGTGTTTTCTAGAATGTTGCCATATACACTTGAGCATTGGAAGTATAGCATTTCTGATTTGAGATATGCTTTAAGTATGGGCTTTTTATGGGCTTCCCTGGTGGCTCAGAGGTTAAAGCGTCTGCCTTCAATGAGGGAAACCCAGGTTCGATCCCTGAGTTGGGACGATCCCCTGGAGAAGGAAATGGCAACCCACTCCAGTATTCTTGCCTGAAGAATCCCATGGATGGAGGAGCTTGGTAGGCTACAGTCTACGGGGTCGCAAAGAGTCGGATGCGACTGAGTGACTTCACTTTAAGTATAAAATTCACAGTGGATTTTGAAGACTTAGTTTGAAAAAAGAAATGTAAAATACCATAGTTTTTATTTTGATTTTGTGTTGAAGTTGTAATATGTGTGCTATAATGGATAAATGAAACATATTAAGTATTTTTCAATTTTTAAATGTAGCTAATACAGAATATAAAATTATGTTTTTTGCTCATGTTGTATTCTGTTGGACAACACAGTTCTAGACTGATAATCAAAGTACATTGTAAGCATGAATAACATCAATACATATAATTTATAGAATGGAATATTGGATGCAATATCTTTATAGACTTTTATACAATTATGTTTAATTTTTTGGCTTAATAGTCGCTACGAAAGTGAAAGTGTTAGTTGCTCAGTCGTGTCTGACTCTTTGCAACCCTATAGACTGTAGCCTGCAAGGCTCCTCAGTCTGTGGAATTCTCCAGGCAAGAATACTGGAGTGGGTAGCAATTCCCTTCTCCAGGAGATCTTCCCAACCCAGGAATTGAACCTTGGTCTCCTGCACTGCTTCCCTTGTGACTCAGCTGGTAAAGAATCCACCTGCAATGTGGGAGACCTGGGTTCAATCCCTGGGTTGGGAAGATCCCCTGGAGAAGTGAAAGGCTACTCACTTCAGTATTCTGGCCTAGAGAAATCCATAGACTGTATAATCCATGGGGTCGGAAAGAGTTGGACAGGCCTGAGCGACTTTCACTTTCACTTCCACCTGTCCAGCTATCACTGTATCTCCTGCTCTGCAGGCAGATTCTTTACTTCTGAGCTACAATACTAGATATAATATCTATGGAATTGTATACAATTATGTTCATTTTTTTGGCTCAGTAATAGCTATATTAGTCCCATAATATGTTTGGGTTTTAGATTTTAAGTGTGAGCAATAGCTCCTATTTAACTTAGTATGTGCATAAAATTGATTAGATTGTTAGGTTATATACAATTCAGTAATAATACAGAATTATTTTTAAAAATCTTATAGGATACAAATAGTACATGATATTTAAAATGTCACTTAAAATTTTTTTAATGTTATTTCTTTAAGTACATAGTCCTTAAGATTTAGTTTGTTTTTGTTTGTGTATTTGGTTTTCTGTATTAATTAGGGAAGATCCAGTTATTGAGATTCTACTCTGTTTCAGGCATTCCACACTAGACACTTCAGACATGTTACTTATTCTTTGAAACAGTCCTAGGATATGCATATAATCCATCATAAGATGAGCCTCTTTTGACAAAGGGTTTTCACTATTAATTCATCTGAAAAGTCCACTGGTGAGTAGCTGAGTCCTATGAGGGTGAAGTAGTGGGACCCCAAGAACTTAGACTATCTAAAATGGGATGCAGTCTCCTACTGAAACTTATTTAAACAACAGACACAAAGCAAATAACAGAGAATGATATGGAAAATTAAATTTTAAAATATTCTGTAAGTTGGATTAAATCAATAAAGTGATCACCTTCTCCTCCTTGGTCTTAGTAGTACAGTAGTAGCATTGGTTGAATTATACATGTTAGAGATCATGGTGCCATCATTGAACCATTCACCTTTCTTAGCCTCATATTTTGTTTTATCCAGGTGCCATTTTTCTTGAATTTTACTATTCTTTTCAGCTTTACTCTTACACCTTTCCCAGCCCCAAGTCCAGCCATCCATGATTCCTCACATACCATTACACTGCCTCTAAACTTCAATATCTCCCCAAACAATTGTGGTTCATATTTATACTAGTTGTTATTTTTTAACAAAACATAGATCTGATCATGAACTCCTCCTTAATAAGCAAACATTTGTAATTGTCTCTGATTGAAAGTTAGATTTTGTCAAGTTTCAACATTTTATATATAAAATTTTAGAAACTGTTGGTAGAAAGCTGAACTTTAATTAAATTGGAATGTCATGATCACAATTTATCTTTGAATCTTATTCTCAGACTCAATTTTAAAATCAAAGCTCTAATATTTCTTGTCATTTAACTAAAGTGAGGTATATCACATTTCATTAGTTCAATTCAGTTCAGTCACTCAGTCCTGTCTGACTTCTTGCAACGCCATGGACTGCAGCACCTCGGGCCTCCCTGTCCATCACCAACTCCCGGAGTTTATTCAAACTCATGTCCATTGAGTTGGTGATGCCATCCAACCACCTCTGTCGTCCCCTTTTCCTCCCACCTTCAATCTTTTCCGTCATCAGGGTCTTTTCAAATGAGTCAGCTCTTTACATCAGGTGGCCAAAGTATTCAGCTTCAACATTAGTCCTTCCAATGAACACCCAGGACTGATCTCCTTCAGAATGGACTGGTTGGATCTCCTTGCAGTCCAAGGGACTCTCAAGAGTCTTCTGCAACACCACAGTTCAAAAGCATCAATTCTTCAGCACTCAGCTTTCTTTACAGTCCAACTCTCACATCCAT
>NW_011495070.1:4407-53615 GCF_000754665.1 Bison bison bison | reverse complement strand
CTCTCACATCCATACATGACTACTGGAAAAACCATAGCCTTGACTAGACGGACCTTTGTTGGCAAAGTAATGTCTGCTTTTTAATATACTGTCTAGGTTGGTCACAGCTTTTCTTCCAAGGAGTAAGCGTCTTTTAATTTCATGGCTGCAATCACCATCTGCAGTGATTTTGGAGCCCCCCAAAATAAAGCCTGCCACTGTTTCCACTGTTTCTCCGTCTATTTGCCATGAAGTGATGGGACCGGATGCCATGATCTTAGTTTTCTGAATGTTGAACTGTAGGCCAACTTTTTCACTCTCTTCTTTCACTTTCATCAAGAGGCTTTTTAGTTCTTCTTCACTTTCTGCTGTAAGGGTGGTGTCTTCTGCGTATCTGAGATTATTGATATTTCTCTCAGCAATCTTGATTCCAGCTTGTGCTTCATCCAGCCCAGCATTTCTCATGATGTACTCTGCTGCTGCTGCTGCTAAGTCACTTCAGTCGTGTCCAACTCTGTGTGACCCCATAGATGGCAGCCCATCAGGCTCCGCTGTCTCTGGGATTCTCCAGGCAAGAACACTGGAGTGGGTTTCCACTTCCTTCTCCAATGCATGAAAATGAAAAGTGAAAGTGAAGTTGCTTAGTCATGTCCAACTCTTCGCGACCCCATGGACTGCAGCCTACCAGGCTCCTCTGTCCATGAGATTTTCCAGGCAAAGGTACTGGAGTGGGTTACAATTGCCTTCTCCACATGATGTACTCTACATATAAATTAAATAAGCAGGGTGACAATATGCAGCCTTGATGTACTCCTTTCCAGATTTGGAAGCAGTCTGCTGTTCCATGTCCAGTTCTAACTTTTGCTTCTTGACCTGCATACACATTTCTCAAGAGGCAGCTAAGGTGGTCTGGTATTCCCATCTCTTTCAGAATTTCATAGCTATCACTTATTTTACTATAGCATGTTACATACACTTAGGAAGTTACCTCAGGCAAGCCTGCCTGAATCCTGGGTGGCAAGGAAAAATTTGAGCTTTGATGCACTCAATCTTACAACAAATGGCTAAGAATGTGCTGAAGTTAAGTAACACACCAGGAGAATCACAATTATTTTCAACAGTTGACTGAATTTGTAAAGATTTGAACTCCAAGAAAGCTTATACCTCTGTCCAGAAGGCTGTTTTGTTTATGGTTTACAGAGCTAAGAGTTAAGAGACTCATCTGTGTGTATTAGCATCATTCTGTCAATTACAGCACTATCAGACTTGTGATAAGCATACATTTTATAATTTATAGTACTTTACCATAGAAACCAACACTCTCACACATTATCTAATATGGTTATCAAGGAATTTGATTTTTGTTTAAAAAAAAGTACAGAGTTTATTTTCATTAAGATAAATATTCACATTCTGAGAATAGGTTATATTTATGGGTCTAATTTCATGACTTATACATCACCTGCAGATAATTCTATATACTTGGTCAAAGTTTTCACTGGGGTAAGCACTAAGAAAAATGAGCCAACTAAGAGTGAGGTCTGGGGGATTATATTCTTCCTGTTAAAATTTAGTGTCCATCTGTAATTATGGTAAAAATGTTTAGAAAAATGCATGATCTGCTGATAAAGTTGGATAGCATTTTTATATGCCTCTAGAACTTACTTTTCAAGATTAATGAAGGCTCTTACCTCTTCAACTAACCTTTCTCATATTTCATATTTTAGCAAAAACCTAACAGTCTGCTGAGGATGCTTCTGTGTGTCTCTTTCTGGTGAAGTTTGTTCCTTCTTTCATATTCTAGGTACATCACTATCCAAACTACGGTATATACTCTTTTCAGTTCCTCAGTAGCTGATCTAATTTTTGAAAATTCTTGCCCAGGTGTTCTCAGGTCTCGGTCATGTCCCACTTTTTGCGACCCCATGGCCTGTAGCTGCCAGACTCCTCTATCCCAGTAAAAATACTGGAATGGGTTGCCATTTCTTTTTCCAGGGGATCTCCCCAACCCAGGGATCAAACCTGGGTATACTGCATTGGTAGGTGCATTCTTTACTACTGAGCCTCGTGGGAAGCGATGTGTCTTTAGGGTAAAATGCTTTTTACCCTATGCAGCAATGTGTGTGTTCCATGAGCTTAGTAGCTTCAGTCGTGTCCAACTCTTTGTGACCCCATGGACCATAGCCCATGGGGTTCTCCAGGTGAGAATACTGAAGTGGGCTGCCATTTCCTTTTCCAGGGGATCTTCCCAACCCAGGGATTGAAACTGCATCTCTTAAATCTCCTGCATTGACAGGTAGATTCTTTACCACTAGAGCCACAGGGGAAGCCCTATGCACTGATAGTACCTTCCTTTAATTAAAAAGGTTGTCCTATGGATTATCATATTAATAAATATTGATTTTGCCCATCAGTCTATCAATCTGACTCCTCAGTTCCTTGCCTTCTTATTTCTAACAGTCTATCTCCTATAATGCCTAGTTACCTAAACTCTAGAATTTAGTAGTGCAACTACTAGGCTGTTGAACTAATAAATTTGTACATCCCTTTTCAAACAAAATTCATTTTCTTAACAACTTGTTTCCACCCCTAATTTTTTCCCTCCCCCACGTTGCATTTTCAAGTCCATCTCCTTTCTCTAATTTCATCTAGCTTTCTGTACTCTGTTACATATTTCTCTAACACTGAGGGTGACCAGCCATAACAGTTTACTCTGAACTGAGGGATTTCTGTGGACTTAGGACATGCAGTGCTAAAACCTGGATGCTACTGCTAAGTCACTTCAGTCATGTCCGAACTCTGTGTGACCCCATAGATGGCAGCCCACCAGGCTCCGCTGTCTCTGGGATTCTCCAGGCAAGAACACTGGAGTGGGTTGCCATTTCCTTCTCCAGTGCATGAAAGTGAAAAGTGAAAGTGAAGTCGCTCAGTTGTGTCTGACCCTCAGTGACCCCATGGACTGCAGCCTACCAGGCTCCTCCATCCATGGGATTTTCCAGGCAGGAGTACTGGAGTGGGGTCCCATTGCCTTCTCCGAAAACCTGGATAGTCCCAGCAAAATCGGGGCAGTTGATCAGGTTACTTCAATTGCCCCTGTGTTAACTATCATTACCAGCCTGATAAAACCATAACTACTAGAGAAAACCTGTCAGCTGGTTAGATCAGCCTCACCATAAGTACATAGTTTTCCCTTTAATGCTACCTAAGAATCTAATATTATTTACATCAGCAGCACTTTTCCTGGTTTGCTATAGTAAATAAACTTTCATCATTATCCTTACACTTTAGTCCTCTTAACTACCACACTTCCCTCCCTCTACTCCCCTTAAAAGTAGAAACTATCTAACAGACTCATTAAGCTTTTGCCAACAGACCTAAATTTCCACCCATCCCATCTTTATCATCTTTGAGTTAGATTGGAAGAGTAATCACTTCTTATCCAAAGCTAATCCCTTCATTTGCAGTCTGGGTTAGCTTCTCATGCCCCTCTCAACTATACCTCCAATTGGACATCAAATCTGATTTATTCTTGCTTCAGAGTAGTCCAGAAACCATTCCAGTTTTATCTACCTCCAGTGCCAACACTCATATCTTAACTTGACTGTTATGATAGCTTCAAAGCCAGTCATCAGTCTCCAGTATATCTCCTTTCCAATTAATTTATGACATCAAACTCAAGTGATCTATGAAAAATGCAAACTGATCATATCCTTCTTGAATCAGAATGATTCAAAGACTTTTCATTATGCTTAACATTAAACTTAGAAATGGTAACACAGCCTTCAGAGGCCAAGATTCCCTGTCCACTTTGATTTCTTCTTCTCTTATTCTGTGCTCTACACATACCTAGCTTCACCTGTATTTCCTTGCAGAAACTTGCTGGTATTTCACTTAGAGATTTTTTTTCCATAAGTAGTTTCTATGTTTCCAGTCCCTCTGCAGCACCTAATTGTTACTCATTCTTCAAAATGTACATTCTTCAAAAGGTAATATATTACCTTTTCGGAATCATTTCATGGAGTCTTGGACTGCTGCTGCTGCTGCTGCTAAGTCACTTCATTCGTGTCCGACTCTGTGCGACCCCATAGATGGCAGCCCACCAGGCTCCCCCGTCCCTGGGATTCTCCAGGCAAGAACACTGGAGTGGGTTGCCATTTCCTTCTCCAATGGTGAAGAATCCATATTATTTGCTCTCATAGCACCCTCTCTCATAGAACCCTGCACTTCCCCATCAAAGCATCTGCCACAGACTTTTGTTGTTGGCCATGCCATGTGGCATGCAGGATCTTAGTTCCCTGACCATGGGTTGAATCTGTGATGACCACAAGGGATGTTCTGTCAGGCTTAATGTCTGTATTCTTTACTTGACCATGAATTGCCCAAGAAACTTTGTTTTTCCTTTTTGTAGTTTTATCCAAGGCAGCTAGCTCAGTGCTTGGGACATAGTGAATGAACAGTATACATTTGTGTATAAGTTAAATAATTGAATTTAAGTTTAAAAGTTCTCTTTGTATAGGCTGTATTTGATAATAGAATATATTATCAGTCAGTCTGTGAACACTGCAGGTGGCTTTCAGCCACACAGAAACATAAATTAAGTATATGCACCTTTCTTAGCAGGCAAACACAGGACAAAAGAATACACATGGTCCTAAAAGAAAACATTTATACGTATGAGAAATTAAAGAGAAAATGTTTTTAGAATTATTGAATTGCTGCCACATGGTTGTTTCATGGAGATGTCAGAGTAAAGGGGATAGAACTACTGCATGAGAGAGAGTTTTGCCAATCCATTTCGCATATTCATGTGTTCTGGTTATAGTACCCTGCTCTTAAATGTCTATTGTAGAAGAAGTAAGGTATTTCAGACTAGGAGACAACTTCTTAATTTCTGATAAACTTACATATGGTCAGACGATTACTGACAGGTCAAATAAAACATGTTGAGGGTGGAGGAGTTGCTTTAGTTTTGGAAACTGTGTGTGTGTGTGAGTGTGTGTGCATGCGTGCACACACACTTTCACTCAGTTGTATCTGACTCTTTGCCACACCATGGACTGTAGCCCACCAGGCTCCTCTGTCTGTGGGATTTTCCAGACAAGAATATGGGAGTTGATTGCCATTTCCTACTCCAGGGCATCTTCCTGACCTAGGGATTGAGCCCATATCTTTTGCATCTCCTGCATTAGCAGGTGGATTCTTTACCACTGTGCCATCTGGGAAGCCCTTGAAGTCAATATTGGGTTATAAATTAAGAGTTAGGGATGCTGTTACTACTGTATTTTATTTCCTATTGGACTTGGCTAATTCATAATTTTAGACCAGAATTATTTAAATTTATCAACAGTGAACATTTCTCTTAACATGTTTCGTTTTCACTGTTAATTCCGTTATGCTTCAGACTCTCCTGACTTGACTTCCATTTTAGACATACCTTTTAGTTAATAAAAGTGATATCATTGTTTAGTCTTTTCATATAAGAGAATATCTTTTATTTCCCTTTTTTAGGAACATGTGCATATTGGAATGTTTCCATGATACTATGCTACTGCTACTGCTGCTGCTGCTGCTGCTGCTAAGTCGCTTCAGTCATGACCGACTCTGTGCGACCCCATAGATGGCAGCCCACCAGGCTCCTCCGTCCATGGGATTTTCCAGGCAAGAGTGCTGGAGTGGGGTGCCATTGCCTTCTCCGCCATGATACTATAGATTCTTTTCAAATAGATGTAAGATTTAAAAATCATCGAAAAAACAAAAAGAATGAGATCATTAAGAAACTCAGGAAATCTCATATGTATATATATATACCTATAACATATATTATTACATACCATCTATATATAATCTATAAAATGGAAAATACACAAAGAATATGTTCACTGTTTTAACTTTTCTTTATTCAATTACTTTATGTAAAACATTATGAATGTTGACTGTAAAATGTATAAATATTTGGATTTAGCAACAGAAAATCACCATAGAAATCTGCAAGAAACTCAATGCTCACATATACCCTTGCCATGACATTTTAATTCCATAAAATCTGGAGTGTAGGAATACAACCTTTTGAGTTATGACTTTGGCAATCAGAATTTTCAAGTGATATTTGTGGCAGCAACATGAAACAGGGAGGCAGTTTAATAGTTTAGAAAGATTGTTGCCTTGGATAGTTTCAGCTCTGCCATTTGCTAGCTTTGTGACATTGAGCAAAAAACTATCCTCCCTTGCTCTGCATTTCCCATTTGCAAAATGAGGGATAACCATAATTGCTCAATGAACCTTAGTTACTAGTTTATTGGAAATATCGAATTAATATGCTAAAATGATGAAACATAAGCAGTTTAGATCTGTTGATTACAACCTCAGTGGAGCTTCCTACACCTACAGATTTGCTGAAGTTAACACAGTTCCTGGCAGGTTTCTGGCAATGAGTGGTGAAGCAGATTAATTTGGTATATCATTATATTAAAGGATGCCTTTAAAATTTCACATTTATGGTGAATAGATCTCCCTTCCACAGCCCATGTGGGACATAGCCTGCATTTGGTTTCTTTTTGTGCTCTCTAAAGAGAAAACTCTGGAGTTCAATGTCCCAGGGTTAGGAAATGCTGTCATGGCAAATGCAACTTCAGGAATAATCAGTTCTTAGGATTTTGCTTTTACTTGGACCTGAGCCAAAATAAATCTGTTCTATCATCTCTTAAATTCATTTTTAGTGATTTTCAATGAAAGAGGGAGTCCTAATCCTAGCCAGCCATGTTCCATTGACCATAAACAAAGCTACTTCTCAGCCATATTCCTGGAAATGAAAGTTCCTATGTATGTTTTAAATTTTATTTTATATTCCCAAAGTAACAAAAGTGCTTTGAGAATTCTACATTTTATAGAATAGGTATGTCAGATTAGGTTAAGCTAGGTAAGACTCCCTATCTTGAGTAATGTGTGAACTCTGGAATGAAAACAATGAGTTACATAGATGAGGAAGTAGGCAATGCCAGAGGGAATAGTAACTTCGAAGTCAAAGGCTTATTTCAGTAGAATGGTTTGTGGAGATTTAAAATAATTAGTACCTTAAATGAACTAATCATAAATGAGCCTACTTTTTAAATGTAAGAATTGGAATGACATTAACATCTTTTCATGTACTCAGTAAATGTATTGCTTTACATGCTGCTTTAGGAATTCAGAATGGGTGATAAATAAGATACCTGATCCCCTAAACATTACATTTTGTTTTGAGGAGGTTATAAACAAGTAAATAAATACGTTAGCTATTATTTTTAGGCACAGTTGTCCCTCCTTATTCACAGGGATACATTCTGAGATCCCAGTGGATGCCTGAAACCCTAGGATTGTACCAAACCCTATACATACTATATTTTTCTTATATGTACATATGTATGATGAGATCTAATTTATAAATTAGGCATAGTAAAAGATGAGCAATAATAACTAATAATAAAATAGAACAATTAAAGCAGTATACTGTAATAAAATTTATTGAGTGTGGTCTGTCTCTGCTTCAAAATATCTTGTGCACATTTAATGTCTTTTCCGTGTTAACTAAGTACTTATCATTTGCTGTGGCACTAACTTTTTTAATTTGAGGGGCAACACCAAAACTTTTCCTCTGTCCCAATTTTAAGAAGATTCATTCTTACTATAGATCTCAGGAACCTTAGGTTTTTATAGTCTTTTAAAATAGTTTTTTTTTTTTTTTTCCTGCATCTTTTCCCTTTTCTTATGAAGTTAAGGACTTTCACCTTTTCACTTTAAGAAAACACTTGACAACTTTTCTTGGCATATCTAAATTGCCAGCATTACCACACTTGTGCTTTGGAGCCATTACTAAGTAAAATAAGGGTTCTTGCACACAAGCACTGCAGTACAGGGACAGTCTATTTGATAACAGAGTTGGGTACTAAGTGACTACAGGGTGGGAGATACCAGACAAAGATATGATTTTTGACATGGGTGGATGGAGCAGGATGGAGTGAGATTTCATCCTGCTACTCAGAACAATACTCTATTTAGAAATTATAAATTATTTCTAAAATTTTTCGTTTACTGTTTTCAAACCATGAATGATCATAAGAAAGTGAAACTAAGTAGGAAGGATTAATGTATTAAAAAATGCTTTGTAGAAAATTAATCAGGGCATTTTAATAGAAAATGAATACAGGAAAAGTCTAAAGTATAATGGATGAATTAAGTAATTTGTGAGCTAAATGGCAAAGAAGAGCTGGTGAAGTAATATCTTAAAGAAAGTAGAAAACCCTGAAGCTGTTCTAGAGGATTAGACAGAGAGCCAAAGAGCTAGAATGAGTGAGCTGGGGAGAGAGTACAAGTTGAGAGGTGTTCAGGGACCACTTCATTGAATCCTCTGTAGACTATCTTAAGAAATTTAGTTTTGATTCCAATTACAGTGGATTGTTTCAGGCAGACAAGTACCCATATCTAATTTATGATGAAAAAAAGCACTCACTTTTATGTGGAAGACAGATTGTAGGGAAAAAAGTTTGGAACCTTTTTTCCAAAAGAGACTAGTGTTTGGTCTGCTTCTGGCTAGAGCTGAAAAGAGCTTAAAATGAAGCAGTATCAATGCTTTTCTTCTCAGTAGAAGAAAAAGATTGTGTTTGAAAAAAATATTGAACAAATAGAATTAAAACAGATTATATATGGAAGAGTCCAGATGATTCCCTGAGTTTTGGCTTGAATGAATGGGTGAAGGGCAGAACCTTTCCCCTGTGACAGAGAAAACATGAGGAGGAGGTTTGTATTTGAGAAGATAGAGAAATAGAGATGATAGGATTACTTTTGGAATTGGAGTGGTTTAAATTGGACATTTAAGACATCCCTTGGTCATTTGGATATAAAGAAGTGACCTGCCATGGTAGAAAAACATGAATTTGTAATCAGATTAAGATTTCAATCATGTAGTTTACAAGCATGAAAACTTAGGCAAATTAAATTATCTGATCTTCAATATTTTATTTACTAAAGCAAATTATTATACCAAAACATTCAATTGATTTGAGAATTGTGAATTATATTGTGTTTACACTCAGTTTTGTTTTGTGTTTTTTTGTCATGATTATTATCATATGTGATCTATACAATGGGAAAAAAATTGCAAGTATCACTTGGGGCAATATTGACTTATAGTTTTTTTTTTAAGTCTATGGATTTGAAAGAGATATAGTGTAAAAACTGTATAAGTGGGGGAGTATATGATGGAAGGAAGATGTCCAAAGGGGCACATGAATGGTGGTGGTAAAGTTGATGCTGAATAGAAAGAGAATCTTGTGAACGAGAAGTTGGAAAAGAAAGGAGGGGAAATGAGAGGAGGAAATTTGAGAAGTAAACTGTAGTCAGTTGTTGTAGAGAAGGTAAGAACGGGCTAGAAAAGCGTCTGCAGACTATAATGGTATTAGTGCCATATTGACCTTGTCAGGGCTTCCCAGGTGGCGCTAGTGATAAGGAATCCACCTGCCAAGCAAGGTTTTGATCCCTGGATTGGGACGATCCCCTGGACGAGGAAATGACAACCCGCTCCAGTATTCTTGCCTGGAAAATTTCATGGACAGAGGATCCCGGTGGGCTACAGTCCATGAGGTTGCAAAGAGTCAGACACGGCTGAGTGACTGAGCATGCGCACACACATGCACACACACACACACACACACACACACACCCCTTGTGAAGAGTTGTTTCACTCAGTATAGAAACTTCGGAAGAGGAGGGACGTGTTTCCATTCAGAGAGGTGTGAAAATATAATAATACGAGCATATTTAGTTTAGCTTATTTATAGAGACAAAGTTGAGATAAATATTTCTTTAGGTAGGATACAAAATCATGTATGGGGGTAAAAGGGCTTGGGTAGGTTATATGATAAAAGAGACAACAGTTGGAATGACTGAGGGTGACAACTTCTCCAAAATCACATGCTTACAAGAGCAGTAAAAATCCTAAAGGACTAGTGGAAAATATTGGTTTACATTTATATTCTTTTATATAGTCATTTATATTCTGACACTAAATATTGAATATATGTATACAAAATATTCATTTATATTCTTACACTATATTCTTAAGTCATTATCAGTAAGGATATGATATTAAGGTACATTAAAATTAAATATAATTCAGTATCTTCTGTGTAAAATACATTGTAGTTCACACATTTTTACCAAAAATGATCTACTCCTGAATAAAAACTATTTTTATACATTTTTGATCCAGAAGACATGCTGCTTTTTTAATTGGTGTACAAGGAATTGTTACGTTAGATGATTATGTTCAATTAAGTATAATGAATATAATTAATGTAGTTGCTGTTTTAGGTTCTTGAGTTAATAGTGCCATTAAATGCTGCTGTTTTTGTTGTGGTACTGATTATTATTATAATAGAATAGCAAACTTTGAAATGATGGGAAAGCTAAAAGTGTGACTACTCTTTCAATAGCAAGTTTATATAGACATTTATATTTATATATGTTATTTAATAGCAGATCATAACTTAAATACAGTATAAAATGACACCTTTTTAAAAGTCAATGCATTAACCACTTTAAAACACTTCTTTTTATATATTTAAATAAGTAGTTTTTAAATTGAAATTATCAGTATCAAATTATAGTTAGAAGACAAGTATAGATGCCTTTTAACTACTTGAAATAAGAAAACATGCATTTAGTTCCTATACAAATTGTTAAGCATCTTTAACATGTCAAATATTTTAAATAAGGTTATTTTTCCTTATTAAATGCTTTAATATTTCACTTTTATGTAAAAATTATTTCCATAACATTAGCCATCAATAACAATGCACAATAAAATTTTAATAATAATTATAATTTGTTTTCACTTCTACTCATTCTACAGGCAATATTAATGAATATTTAAATACTGATAAATGAAAATCCTTATAGCTTGAAGCAGTGCTGTAAAAGGCACACAATATTTATTTCTTGGATTTTTTGTTGTATAAACAGCATAATTAAATAAAACATTTTTAACATGTTAGAAATCTCTATCGTTGATTCTAAGCTATAGTTGTATTATATTACATTGGAAAATGAAAGGATTCTTATTAAAATTGTTTTTATATATGTTCTTATTTTAGATATGAACATGCGTAATTCCATTTACTTTTATTTTCTGTCATTTTAAGTCTTGCCTACTTATGTTTTGAAAGAGTAAGATATGACATTAAATATTTATTTACTTAACTTTGAAAAGCATTTTACACCATTTTTATAGTAGTAAATATTGGTAGCTTTTTTTCTTTAAAAATGCCTTTTTCCTGATGTTTGAAATTTCTAAGTGGTATTTTAGAGTCCAATTTCACAATTTGTTTGCTGTAAAATAGAGGTGACTCTCTTCTGTGCTGGGTGTTTAGAATGGATCTGGAGTTCTTTAATCAACATATAAACTTTTTCTCTGTTGGAGAAAAAATGCTGTCTCTGTTTTGTTTTGTTTTGTTTTTTCTCAAGAAAAATAGTCTAAAACTGAATATGGGCAAGATATCATAATTGTCAAGACTTTTGGTGCAATATTTTGAAAAGGCACTGTATTTAGAATCATTTGACTTCATGGATATTTACAATCCAATGCTGTCTGACTTATTAACCCTAAAAACACTTTTCAGTATCCTTTCACATAAAATAAAAAGGTTAGAATAAATGCGTATTTTTCAGACTATAGTCTTTTAATCCCTCCAAGGCAGGGACACTGCAGGTGGTTGTGTGTTGTGTAAATGCACATGGGTGCCATCGGGAGCCTAGTCTGCTTGCAGGACCGGGTTCTGGATGTAACTCAGAGGCGAGCAGACAATAGGAACTAGTTAAGTTTCAGAACCCCAAGCTTCAGATTCAATCAGAAAAGAAATATAAATGTTATACTTGGTACATGTGTGCCCAATCGCTCAGTCACGTCTGACTCTGTTCTGTCAGGCTCCTCTGACCATGGGATATTCCAGGTAAGAATATTGGAGTGGGTTGCCATTTCCTCCTCCAGGCGATCTTTTGACCCAGGGATCCAACTTACCTCTCATACCATCTGCATAGGTCAGGTGAATTCTTTAGCACTGAGTCGCCTGAGAAGCCCATTATCAGTTCAGTTCAGTCTCTCAGTCCTGTCCGACTCCGCAACCCTGTGACTACAGCACGCCAGGCCTCCCCGTCCATCACCAGTTCTCAGAGTTTACTCCAGCTCATGTCCATTGAGTCGGTGATGCCATCCAACCATCTCCTCTGTTGTCCTTTTTCCTCCCACCTTCAATCTTTCCCATCATCAGGGGCTTTTCAAATGAGTCAGTTCTTCGCATCTGGTGGCCAAAGTATTGGAGTTTCAGCTTCAGAATATTCAGGACTGACTTCCATAATGATGGACTGGTTGGACCTCCTTGCAGTCAAAGAGACTCTCAAGAGTCTTCTCCAACACCACAGTTCAAAAGTATCAATTCTTCAGCGCTCAGCTTTCTTTATAGTCCAACTCCCACATCCATACATGACTACTGGAAAAACCATAGCTTTGACTAGATGGACCTTTATTGGCAAAGTAATGTCTCTGCTTTTTAATATGCTGTCTAGGTTTGTCATAACTTTTCTTCCAAGGAGCAAGCGTCTTTTAATTTCATGGCTGCAGTCACCATCTGCAGTGATTTTGGGGCCCAGAAAAATAAGGTCTGTCACTATTTCCTTTGTTTCCCCATCTATTTGCCATGAATTGATGGGACCAGGTGCCATGATCTTAGTTTTCTGAATGTCGAGCTTTAAGCCAACTTTTTCACTCTCCTCTTTCACTTTCATCAAGAGGCTCTTTAGTTCTTCACTTTCTGCCATAAGGGTGGTGTCATCTGCATATCTGAGGTTATTGATATTACTCTCAGCAATCTTGTTTCCAGCCTGTGGTTCATCTAGTCCAGCATTTCTCATGATGTACTCTGCATATAAGTTAAATAAGCAGGGTGACAATATATAGCCTTGATGTACTCCTTTCCTGATTTAAAAGCCCATTATACTTGGTAGAAATGACCAATTGCTTGAATTTACTCACTTGTAAAAAACCCATCTAGGATTTTTCTCTGTGTATGTAAAAATAGTTAAAATTATTGACAATTCTTTTTTGTTTGTTTAATATGATTCAAGATTTTATTTTTACTTGAATTGCTTTGGCAATTTATTTTAACATAATTTTTTCTTTTTTTTTCTGTTTTAAATTTCAACAAAGATTTTTTCAGTTTTTTCCCATCTTTAATATCTACAACTTCTGTCACTCTATTTGTCTTCTAATTTATAATATTGTGTATTCCCATGTTCTCTTTAGGTTCTTCATTGATTTTGTCAGAAATTTTCAAATTAATTTTGTTATATATGATTCAACTTTTTACTGCTGAATCTATTTTCTATATACTATCTTATTTAAAACTATTTATATGTATTCTTCATTTTTATCCCATTAAGAAGCCTTCTTACATTCATTCTGTTTTCTTTGTGCTTCATTTATATTTCCTTCTATTTTTCATTTTTTACCAGTTTTACTTTTCCTGTCCTATTTAAGACATCTTTGCCTAACACAATGTCTTGAATATATTCTCAAATATTTCCTTCTGGAATCTTAAGTTTAACTTCATATTTCAGTTTATGATTCATCTTGAATAAATCGTAGAATGTGGTGAGATAAGCGTCAGGTAAATGAACTTCATTATGGATTTCCAGTTGCTGTAGCACCACTTATCGAGAGTATGTTTTTCCCCCATTGAATTGTTTTGAGCCTTTATCCAATGGCCATAGTAGAGAGGGTCTACTTCTGTGCTCTCAGTTGACTGATGTGACTCCCATACAGTCTTAATCTAACTATACTATGTCGTAATTTTTCAAGTGACATAATGTCCATGTTCCTTTAGATCTAATGTATATTGAATTACTCAAACTGTCTTTTTTGTGTGTGTATTTCATTAATTTGTCTTCTTCTGGACATTGTTTATTTTATTTAAATTGTCAAAAACCTTGGTATAGTGATGTTCATAATATCATTTTTAATCTTTTTTACTAACTGGTAACTTGTTTCATGGTACTTTATTTTCTTCATCAGTATTGCTAGGAAGTTACACTTTTATTACTTTTTCAAAAAAGTAAACTTTTGACTTACTGATTTATTTGTTTTAAATGTTTGTTATTCTATTGACTACTTCCCTTATATTTATAATTTTGTTCCTTCTAATATTTGTGAGATTAATTTGCTCTTTTTGGTCTGTGTTTTTGAAGTAGAAGTTCTTATCATTGATTTTAACTTGACTTCTTTTCTGATATGTAATTTAAATGGTTAATCACTAACAGCAGTGCTTTAGATGCTTACACACAAACTTAATTGATTGTATCATCTAGGCCAAAGGTTTTGAATTTTATTGAA
Source organism: Bison bison bison (assembly GCF_000754665.1). NCBI lineage: Eukaryota > Metazoa > Chordata > Mammalia > Artiodactyla > Bovidae > Bison > Bison bison. Next base: position 39,220 of record NW_011495070.1, on the reverse strand, counting down.
AATTGCTTAATGAGTCAGTATACTGTCTATGTTGGTGATGGTTTCACGTGTACTTGAGCACAGAATGTTTTGTGAAGCTGTTGGAAATAGTGTTTTTCCCCTGGAGAAGGAAGTGGCAACTGCTCCAAAACTCTTGCCTGGGAAATCCCATGGACAGAGGGGCCTTGGCAGGCTATAGTCCATGGGGTCACAAAAGAGTCTGACATGACTTAGCAACTAAATAACAACAATTACATATTGCTTTTAGTTGATTCAGATTTGTTCAAATCTTCCATAATCTCACTAATTTTTTCCTCTACTTGGATCTATCAGTTACTGAATGTGAACTGTTACCGTCTTCAAATATGATTGTGAATATGACTTCTCCATTTAATTTTATTTTCTCATACATACTGATGCTATATTATTAGGTTTTTGATGTTTGTTGGTTTTTTTTGTTTGTTTGTTTAGTCATGAATGACTCTTTTGCAACCCCATGGACTGTAGCTTGCCAGGCTCCTCTGTCCATGGGATTTCCCAGGCAAGAATACTGGAGTGTGTTGCCATTTCCTTCTCCAAGGGATCTTCCTGACCCATGGCTCAAACCCATGCCTCTGGTGGCTCCTGCATGGGCAGGCAGATTCTTTACCACTGAGCCACCTGGTCTCCCACTTAAGATGGAATACATACTAGTTCAAGGTAAGAATGTTTATGGATAGTAACAAATGGTCTGGCTGGCCATTCAAGTGCATAAAAAGAAAAATGCCTGGAAAATATATAATGGGATCTGAAGTCAATATGTGAAGATCTTTATAAACTCAGTGCAGTTACATTTCTATGGTTTAAAGTAGTTTCCGCTCAACATTTTTATTACATTTTCTTTTTACTTCCATTGTTGCTCTGAAGAAATCAGTTATTTAATTCTTCTTCCACTTGTAGAAAACCTTTTTTTCTTGATGGTTGCTATATGACTCTTTACCTACACTGTTTAACTGTGGTTTAATATTTAAGTGCCTAGGCATGAATTTATTTGTATTTATTCTGCTGCAGGTTTTTTAGACTTTCTGAATTTGAAGAATGGTGATGTTCATTAACTGACTCTACTCATCTTTTTATCCATGCCTAGAAACTCTGTGACAAAGGCCTTGAATCTTCTATTTTTTTCTCAATTTATCTCACTCTATATTATGTATTTTTCATATAGTTGTTTCTCTGTGCTCCATCATGTATAGTTTCTTTGTTTCTAGTTTCAATTTTATTAATTCCTGTTTTAGCTCCATCTAATCTGATGTTTTACATCACCATTACTTAAAAATTTGTGAGTATATGTATTTGTGCATTGTTTCTAAAATCTCCATTTTACTAACTGTCAAGGTTGCCTTACCATTTATAATACTTTAAGGTTCTCATTTTTTACTTTACTTTCTGTACTTTATTTCTTTAAACATAATGGTGTTGCATTTTTTAAAATCATTTTTAAGTTTGGGAGTACCTGTGGGGTTGGTTCTGTTGTTAGTTATTGCAGATGACTCTTACTCAAGGAGGCTTTTTTTATGTATTTTGTAATTTTGGATTGTGAGTTTGTCACTCTTTTGGTGGTAATTCTTGAGGATAGATTGCATGGCTCTTCCGGAAGAAATTGTGCTTGATCTTATCAGGTTCCTGGGAGCACTGCAAGCCAGATTCCTCTTAAATTTTAAGATCTGGAGTTAGCACTATAAATTTGCACTCACGCTGTTACTAAACAATGTTAAAGTGCCAATTATATCTCAGAAGGGATTTTTTTTTTTGTTTAACATCACTATGTAACAAAGCAGATTTAGAACTTTATTTATGATCTGCTTTTCTTTGGTGTAGTTTTATTTCTTTTCTCAGGCATTTATTTCATCCTAAAATTAGCTTTGTGTGTGGTTTTCTTCAATCCATATCTTTAGCTTTCATACACTCCTGATATTTTTATATAAAAGGGATAACACCTTGGTTTTTTTTTTCTCTTCTGTGATGGCATCTGGCAACTTTATTCCTTATGTTTCTAGAACCACATTCCATTATGTTCCCTGGCCTTTTTTAATTTGCTTCAGGCATATATATCTGAAAGCATATTAAACTATTTTACCTAGCATTTTATGTTTGCTATAATCAGGTTTTCATATCAGATATCATCTGAATAAATAGTGTTGATGCTATAAAATTTTTAATACCAGTGGAATATATAATTTTAATGTCCCATCTAATTCCCTACAATTTATGATGCTTTCACTTTTTGTAACTAGTCATTAATATATAAATAATTGTTTATAGTACACAATAAATACTTTAAGAATCCGAGTATTCATGAATAGCAAAACAAATACCAAGTCTGTACAAGGCAGGCTAAATTATTAGTGTTTGGATTCATTCAGTATATGTTTGTTTGCCTCATATTTAACCACCTTACCTATAAAAACAATTATGGATTTTTCTTATTCTGGAAGAATGCCTTATAATTTTGGCTCTGTGATACAAAACTCAAATAGTGCAATAACTCCTTAGCTTTATGTCTGAAGTATAAACATGAAAATCATTATAGTTTGTTGACTTTTGATAATAAAATTCAATTTTTACTTTGTTAGTGGGAAAATTTAAATATTGTCTAATAAAATCACAAGAATATGGAAAATTTTAAGATATTATGTGAACTTTAATAAAAAGGGATTGCCTGGTGGCTCAGATGGTATAGAGTCTGCCTGCAATGTGGGAGACCCGGGTTCTAATCCTGGGTCAGGAAGATCCGAAGGAAATGGCAATCCACTCTAGTATTCTTGCCTGGAAAATTCCGTGGACGGAGGAGCCTAACAGGCTACAGTCCATGGGGTTGCAAAGAGTTGTACACAACTGAGTGACTTCACTTAATAAAAAGACTATCTAATAGTCTACATATTAATTTGGGTGATCTTAATCATTGATCTTTATATTAAACTCAGTTAAGTTGTATACAGTATTGATAATATTTATGATGGCTCTGTATTGCTATCTTTTTATATATTGTCCAAAGAATATTAATATTAATATTTGAAGAAATTTCCTATAAAGCAAGTCAGAATAGTGTATATGATGCTAAGATCTCCACCAGCTGTGTTTTTTAATCTCATTTTCTCTTCTATTTGTCCCTATGCCTTCCTTCTTCCATTTCTCCATCATTTTTTCTCTTTCTCTGTTGCTTTATTTAGTATTATCACTTGTTACCTCATGCCTTGCCCGCTTCAGATTCTTTTCTCTAAAGTGCCAAGATTCATTTTCACCTTTACAAACAACTGCAAAATAAAGACCAGCAACACTTCAAGGTAACATTAAATTATTAAAAAGTATTAAATTTTTTTAAAATTTATTTATTTATTTTTTAAATTTTATTTTATTTTTAAACTTTACAATATTGTATTAGTTTTGCCCAACATCGAAATGAATCCGCCACAGGTATACCAGTGCTCCCCATCCTGAACTCTCCTCCCTCCTCCCTCCCCATACCCTCCCTCTGGGCCGTCCCAGTGCACCAGCCCCAAGCTTAAATAATTTAATGTTACATACAAGCTTACTCATGTCTCCACTAAAAAATTATGTACTTTTAACCCTAACTTTGAAAACTTGCCTATCTTGAATTCAAAATGTATATTCCAAATAATTTTATTCTTTTTTCCTCTATCCAAGCCCTGTTCTCATAGAGGTTGTGCTTTATATTATTATTGGCACTATTTTGAATGTTTATGTCCTCCTAAATTCATATGTTGAAAGCCCATTGCCCAAAGTGATGATACGAAGTAGAGCCATTGGAAAGTCACTGGGTCATGAGGGTGGAGCCTCCATAATTGAGGTTAGTGCCCTTACAAGAGACCTAACAGAGATGTTCTACTTCCCTCCACCATGTGGGGACACGGCAAAACAGGGCCAACTGTGAACATGAAAGCTATCTCTCATCAGGTACTGAACCTGCCAGCATTTTGATCCTGGCCCTCCCAGCCCCCAGAACTGTGAGAAATCTATTTTTGTTGTTTATAAGTCACTCAATCTGTGGTATTTTGCTAATGTAGCCTGGATAGACACAGACAATCAAATACAATTGTTTAATGCTTTCTCTAAATTCTATTCTTTATCTTAGCCATTATGGGTATACATATTTGCCTATGCTAATACAAAAACACAAAACCAGTTATTTACTTTAAACTAATATTTGAACAGCACCTTATAACTTGTAAAACAATTTCAGGTGTATTATTTTAACTTTGTATTCAGATAGAATTATCTGCATTTTATGGATGGAGAAACTGACAATAAAAAGTTCAAATGATTTACCTAAGAAAATAAAACAGGAAATTTCAAAGTTTATTGGATCTTTATTTACCTAGAACAATCCCTAGCCCACCTAAGATTATGAATAACTACTTGCTACATGAATAAAATAAGGCAGAGGGAGGTTTATATCAAAACGCTTGTTTGGTAGCTCTATGATTTTGTACAATTTCCATGAGTATTCTGAACCTCAGTTAAACTATCTGAAATTCAAAAATAATAGTTCCTTTTTAAAAGAATTGCTATGGTCTTTAAATAGAATAGCACATATGACATAATTAACAGCATATTAACTGAACTTTTTTCCTCTTTTACCCATAGTCATAGTTTTTATCATCCATATAAAAAATCTGTAGATTGTGAAGTCTATCCTTTCCCTAAACCAAGTATTTTTCTTTTCTACTACATTCTTTGTTTAATCTCTGAAAATTGTGTTATTAGTATTTATCATCTTCAAAGTAAAGACAAAATATGGAACCTCTGGTGGTAAAATGGGACTACATTTACATGTATGCAGATTGTAAATATTTATTTATTTTAATATCCATTTCCATAAAATGGCTATGTCAAATTAGGTCTAAAGCTTAGTGTTTAATTGCATTTAAAAACTAAAATTCATTTTAAAAATTGGCCTATTTAGTAGATAAAACATCTATCCACAAATATTCATATTCTTACAAGGAATTAGAGATAATCACAAGAGAAAATAAACTGCAGAGATACATCCCCCGTAAGATCCAAGTAGAAGACTATCGAAATCTCTCCAGAAAATGTGTTCCTCTTCCATTATCACTGACATATACTGAAACATACTTTGTTCTGGGAGACAGACATATTGACAGTTTGTATAGAAAAACCACTACCACAAATGCAAGATCCTATTCTCTTGATCCTTCTTATCTAGTTATTTTTGACCTGTGTACTTAAAAACGGGGCTTCCCAGATGGTCCAAGCCATCAAGGTAAAGAATCCGCCTGCAATACAGGAGACTCGGGAGACAAGGGTTCTATACCTGGGTCAGGAAGATCCCCTGGAGGAGGAAATGGCAACCCAGTCCACTGTTTTTGCCTGGGGAATTCCCCATGGACAGAAAAATCTGGCAGGCTACAGTCTATAGGGTCACAAAGAGTCGAAAAAGACTGAGCACACTGGCAGATGCAATTGACACATAATGGAATTGGCGTATATGTAAATAAATCAAATGTCAAAATCAGACCCATGTAAAACAGTTATAACCTTTTCTAGGTGATTTAGTTTCTAGCTGGGATTTCTTAGACCTGACCTCCAGCTCATATTATGTAAGAACTATCCTGCCTCATCTTTCAAGAATAACTTGGTTTTCTGCACAGCTTGTGAAGCCTGAAAACACTCTTGCTAAAATCCCTGGTGGGTACCTAATGTGAGACTCAAAAATTGTGTATATATCAAATTATATGTCTACATCTCAGACTTAATTTTATTAATCAACTTGTTAATAGTGCCTAATCTTTGTCATGTATCTTTAAGCACTTCTTATATGGCATATATGGGTTTCCCAGGTAGCTCAGCTGGTAAAGAATCCACCTGCAATGCAGGAGACCTCCGTTGGATCCCTGATTTGGGAAGATCCCCTGGAGGAGGGCATGGCAACCCACTTCAGTATTCTTGCCTGGAGAATCCTCGTGGACAGAGGAGCCTGATGGGCTACAGTCCAAGGGGTTCCAAAAAGTCAGACACGACTCAGTGACTAAGCACAGCACAGCACGTATGTCATGTATACCTCCTTTTATATGTTATTTCCCTGATGACTCAGTGGTAAAGAATCCACCCACTAATGTAGGAGATCTGGGTTTGATCCCTGGGTTGGAATGATTCCCTGGAGAAGGAAATGGCAACCCACTCCAGTAATCTTGCCCAGGAAATCCCATGGACAGGGGAGCCTGGCAGACTCCACGTTCATGGGGTCACAAGAGTCAGAAATGACTTAGGGACTAAACAATACATTATTTAATTGCCTTGACTGAAAAAGGCATTCTTCGATCTTTTTTTTTTTTTAATGCGTATTATTATGTGCCATGTACTGGCTAGATATTGAAGATACAGAAATAAAGAAGACATTGTTCTTTCCTGTATGTTTTAATGAATAACATACTCTTAAAGCCTTTTTATCTTCATTTTTTGATTCCTTAATTGTTTGGGTGTAAATAACATATGTTCAGACATACTTGTGACTTTTATAAAAAGAGACAGGCCATGTACCCTCTAGAAATTGCCTGTTAACTTGGATATTTACAATAGAAGGATATAATTTGCATAATTAACCCAGGAACTGAGATGAACTGTACTTCTTGCAAGGTTATCATTCCATAAATAGTTCATTTTCTTACAGTTAAGTTAATTTTAGAAGGTCAGAGGAGTGGTAAAAGATAAAATTAATCCACATTACTGATAAAATAAGGGTTTAATTTGCTTAATCATAAGACACTGGGACACTTTAATGTTGTGAATTCACACAGAAAATTTTCAGAGGGCTGCTATTGTCCACCTCATGCTTAAGACTGCAGTAGATTAAAGTCAAATCAAAGAATGTCTTAGAACCAAGCATCTTTACACTGTATGAGTTAATTGAACCGAGTCAACTACTTTGCTGATGGCACTGTTATATTACTCTTCAAAGTGAAAAGTAAATTCTCCAGATGCTAATTTCTAGGGAAATTGTAAGTTTTAAGTAAAATGGGTTTTCCAAAAGTCATTGTATAATGTTCATTTACTGAGTACTTGTCTGCTCATCATCTCAATTATATGCTTTTTTGCCATTTGCTTTTCTTGGAGCCAATTTTTTTTTTTTTTACTTTTTTTACTGAAATTTAGGCCAATTCCTAACATTCCCTTCTTCAGAGAGAGGTGTCGCAGATGACTTGTTATCTTCTTATTGTCAAGAAAAAGGCAACTAGTTAATCATTCTCGTTACTGTTGACAGAGGAGCCTGAAGGGCTACAGTCCATGGGGTTCCAGAGAGTTGGATTCAACTGGGTTACTAACACTTTCACTTCGCTGTCGACAGAACAGTTTGAGAGGAATGTTTTTCTTTATTTTCAGCCTTTACTTCTTGGTATTTCTGTACTTTCTGTACCCAAGTGACTTCCTATTGGATAGTTTCTTTGAATTTTTCAGTAAATAACTCAAACCTGACATGTTAAACTGAACCAAACATGTTTGTTTATTGGTTCAATTTTGTGATAACAAACTACCCCATTTTCACATTGAATTGTGAAAACTAACATTTCTTGTCTCCATTACATGAAAGGCAAACATCAATTGTGTCTCTGCTGAGCTTGACTGGAGTCTCTTGGACCACTCTCTGCGTGTTTTCATTGCAGATGGTAGGAATGCAGGACCTCAAGCCATATTTCACAGTGACATCTCAAACTTGCTTGGATGAGATCGTGATAAAATCATGTCCCCTCACATTTCTTTGACCAAAACTTATCATGTGACTAAGCTCAAAATCAGTGAAATTGGTCTTATATTCCTATTCCAGGCCAGGTGATATAACAATGAGTGGAAATCCATGACCCTATTACAGAAAGAAAGAATGACCAGCCAGGAATATAAATTCAATGTACCATAATGATTTTAGCCTGACCCTCTCCCAAAATTGCACATCTTATTGATCATATTTTTAACCATGATATGTTAAAGTTAATCCTTCTGAAATTCTGTTTATTTTTCACCAAACAAAATTCATTAACCACTGAGAATTTCATGAAGCCCGGTTTTCAAGTGTCCACTATGATTTTTCCATCTGATTGCTAGCTCCTAATTTTAGCCATCATATCCTTTATCATTTGAGTAACTTACACCATTTCTTTTCTAAATTGACTGATTTAAGGTGTTCCTTAAATCTTTTTTTCCCAATGAATAAAATTCTTATTTCAAAAAATGTGTTATGGGATATCATTCCTCAACTTAGTATTATTTTCTCTGGTTCATATGACTTGGTGGAAAAGGTCTTTAAGCCAGAACATAAGGACCTTCTGGGCCTTTTTAGACATGCACCTGATTTAGTAATCCAGCCAAGTTTGCAACTTTCCCACTCTTCCATGTTTCATTTTGGCTAGTGCAACACTGTTTCTCAGAGAACTTTCCTTTAGAACTGTCCTTTTCTTAGTCTACTCTGCCTACTTCCTTCTACATGGTGCTGATACAGCACCATTCCCAGGGATGGTTTCAAGGCTGTCCTTATAACAACCACAGGTTGTTGTTTTAGTGATCTCCGTTGTGGTCTCAGCACTTTGAACAAACACACATAAAGTATTTGTACTTTATTGCAAGTAACATGCAGATGTATGCGTTCCATGCCAGACTATGGATATTAACAGGACATTCACAACATAATGGAATAAAAACTCTCAAATGCTCTTTGTCTTTTCTGTACATAAATATTCACAAAGACTGTTTAATTTTATTTTTGGTATCACTGTTAATATTTTTATATTATCAGACCTTTTTATAGTATGACATTTAAAATGCTTGGATTTTTGTAACTTGACATAGGAAATGGCAACCCACTCCAGTATTCTTGCCTGGGAAATCCTGTGGTCAGAGGAGCCTTGTGGGCTATAGTCCTTGGGGTCTTAAAGAGTTGGACTTGACTGAGTGCACACATACACACACACACACACACACCATCTGGGAGATAATTGGGCCATAAACCAAATTTCGGCTTCCCAGATGGCACAGTGGTAGAGAATCTGCTTGCCAGTGCAGGAGTTGCAGGAGACACAGGTTCAATCCATGGATTGGGAAGATCCCCTGGAGAAGTAAATGACAACTCACTCCAGTGTTCTTATCTGGAAAGTTGCGTGGACAGAGGAGCCCAGTGGGCTATATTCCATGGAGGGTTGCAAAGACACAACTGAGAACACATGCGTGCAACCCCATCTTTTAGCTAATGTTATCTGAATCGGGGTCCAGATAGAGCTTCCTTTTACTGAATTCTTATAGTGACTCATTGAGTTATGTAAATATTAAAGTATTATGATGAAAAATGTTTATATTTTATTGTTTAGTCCATAAATTAGGTTATATCTAAACAGGAGGGTCATTTCCCTAAAATCCAAAAATTGACAAATAAATTAAGAGTATGCTACTTTAACAGGTGAAACAAAGTTAAAAATATTTAGCTAACCTTTAATCTCATATGATTATTTCATGCTAACTAGTTTTTTTGTTTGTTTGTTTGTTACAGATATGTTGTAGAAGCGGATTTCTTTGTATTAAATTTGATTCAGACATTGTTTGCTTTTGTCGAGAATGGTGTGCTATGATACCTGAATGGCCTTATTTTTGTTAAATCACTCAGTCGTGTCCAACTCTTTGCGACCCCATGGACTGTAGCATGCCAGGCTTCCCTGTCCTTCACTATCTTCCAGAGTTTTCTCAAAATCATGTCCATTGAGTCAGTGATGCTATCCAACCATTTCATCCTCTGTTGCCCTCTTCTTCTCCTGCTTTCAATCTTTCCCAATATAAGGGTCTTTTCCAATGAGTCAGTTCTTCACATCAGGTGGCCAAAATATTGGAGCTTCAGCCTCAGTCCTTCCAATGTATATTTAGTGTTGATTTCACTTAGGAATGGCCTTAAACATCTTTGTGAATATATCAAATAGCAGCATTCAAATATATCTTGATAGCAAGCAGTTTCAGTAGCTAGTCACATTAAGAAAGCCACAATAGGTCAAGAAAAGCACATGTGACTACTAGTCAACTCCTCACTCCCTAGGGGAGAAGACTGGCTTGTATGCTGCTTGTGACAGAAAGTTCTAAGCCGTTGAACCTACGCTTCTCTACTGTAGAAAATACACTTTGTGTAGTCTCCAAATGGGCCCATCTTGTCTCCTTGGGACTCTGACCAGGGGAAAACCTGCATCTCCACACTGATGAACCTGTTGCTTGTGCCGTGGGGGATGAACTACTTGGTTGGATCCCTAGAGTTTTAGCACTATAATGTTGTGGAAAGCTTACCTGCTTACTTCTTAGTCATCTTACTATGCTTTCTTATCTTCTCAGATTGGGATTCTTCTGTTCCTGATTTCCTGTCTTTCTAGTTAAGTATTTTTCGTATTCAAAGATAGCCATAATCTCACTTTATAATATTTTCTCATCTAATTTGACAGATGAAATTGCCATATGTAATATCAAACATAAGGACTGCAATAAACAACACTTTGATTGCAGCTGCCAATTTGCAGAGCTTTTTGAAACTGGATTTATGACATATGGGATAATGTATTCAAAATTCCTTTTTTAGATTTTTATAATGTTGGGTCTTCATAATCTGAAGTTGTGCTTCATTATGTCGTTAAGATCTATTCAGTATGGTCATTAATATGATTACTCTGATTTTTATCCATTTGAGCGAAAATAATCATTCTAATCAGAGAAGGCAGTGGCACCCCACTCCAGTACTCTTGCCTGGAAAATCCCATGGATGGAGGAGCCTGGTAGGCTCCAGTCCATGGGGTCGCTAAGAGTCAGACACGACTGAGCGACTTCACTTTCACTTTCATGCACTGGAAAAGGAAATGGCAACCCACTCCAGTGTTCTTGCCTGGAGAATCCCAGGGATGGCGGAGCCTGGTGGGCTGTCGTCTATGGGGTTGCACAGAGTCGGACACGACTGAAGCGACTTAGCAGCAATCATTCTAATGTATCTATGAAAGTTGGAACTTGATCAAGTGGGCTCACATATTTTTCTTAAAACACATCATTTATTCAGATATCAGTTAATTCCATAAGAGTCTTTGCTTCCAATGTTTTTCTTAATCTGTGTTTCTGCTTCTTCCTTGTCTATAAAGCAGCATTTCTGTGGTGTATCACTCAGAGGTCAAATATGTTTTTATTGCAAGACTTTTTCAAACCCTTCAATTAGTAAATTCATGGTAAAGATTTTTAAAGTGACGACCATAGTTTATTCTTGGTTGACCATGAAACCCATACTTCCCACCTCCAGCAGAAAAAGGTAAGTAGTGACAAAACCTTTTCCAAAAGAATAGTGTGGCTCACCTCCTTGGTGATCCATGTGGAAAACTTTATAGTTGCAAACAGCTTGTACTCCAGAGTTCTGTATGTTATTGTGGATTGGTGGAAGGATGAGTTTCTTAGGTTTTGCAAATTTGACAATATAATTTTAAATGACATTTTTGATTATAATTTCCCTAAATGATAAAATGAAAGATTGGTGAAGTAGTCTATAGACCTCAACATTAGCACTGACTTTCTTTCTTTTATGTACTTTTTGCTGTACTGGGTCTTTGTTGCTGCTCTTGGGCTTTCTCCAGTTGCAGCGAGCAGGGGCCACTCTTTGTTGTGATGCACGGGCTTCTCATTGTGGTGGCTTCTCTTGTTGTGGATCATGAGTTCTAGGTATCCGGGCTTCAGTAGGTATAACATATGGGCTCAGTGGTTGCAGCTCACAGGCTTAGTTACTCTGTGGCATGTGGGATTTTCCAGTGCCTGCGGTTGAACTGGCGTCCCTTGCGTTGCAAAGTGGACTCAACCACTGAACCATCAGCGAAGCCCTAGCACTGACTTTTCTTTATCAAATCCCAAACAAATCTTTTCATTAAGTTAGCACAACTACAATTATTGTTAATTTAATGTGCCTATAACTAACATAAAATATCATACAAATGTTGAGTTAAAGGTATTACACAGATGCTCTGTTAAAGATATTATCTGTATCTCTAGGTGGGTAACAGATTCAGATGATTTAGCAATTGAACAAAGTAACTAAGAGAACCCTAGATTCAAGCTGGGTCTTTCTGATGAGAAGATTGAAATTATAAACAAATACACACTGTGTCACCTTTAAGAAAAATAATGCATCTGTTTGGATTTACTGCAAATAATGCAAATAATCATGATATTAGAAAATGAATACTTAATTGGCAGAAACTGTAGAACTAATAAAATTCTTACATTAACTTTTAATTTTGAACTTCTCTTGCTATTATAACAATAAGCAAATAATAGGATAGATGAAATCCAGCTGTATGCAGGACTTTAGAAAGTGCATGAGTTGTGCATGCATATTATTCCTTTAAGTTTTATTATTTTACTTTCTAGATGCTTTTTGCATCTTAATTTCTATTTTACTGTCATTATATGCCAATATAATATGAAACAACTCTGGATAGTTAAATTTAAGTAATTAAGCAATTCAGCAGATCTGGAGCCCCCAACAAATAGTTTTTCTTGTTCTTTCCATCATGAATGGCCTTAGACATAAAGATGGAATTTTGGGTATGTGAGAGAATTTGTGCTTCTAAGAGTAGACCAAGAAGCCCTCCTTGTTTTGCAGCCATTGTTTCTTATTTTAACTCTAGTCATACCATTCATGATCTTCAGCGTCATCAGGGGAAGGTTCCTGAGGGCACTCAAGCTTGGAAAATTGAATGAGCATTTTAAAGTGAGTGATATTTAAAATATTTTAAAGGAGCTTATTTAAAAGAGAGCAATACTGGAAACCTTTGTGGTACTGGTTTTGGGAACATAAAGTTAAAAATTGATTTACAGATCAGTTTGTTCTTTAGGATGATACTGTGTATAATCATATGCTTTAAGGGATTAGATTTATCCTTTTGTAAACCTGTATCACTGTAGACAATGACTTGATCTGCTTTTCCTATGAGAAAGTATTATAAAAATATTAATTTTAAATTAAGCCAGATAACAAGGTCTCCATCTGAAAAATGGGATTCCTAGTTCTGAGAAAAAATTACAAAGAAGGTTTTAATGAGAAAATATTACTTATCCTAATCAGAACTATGTCGGTAAAATGCTTAAACCATATAATTTATAACACTTTGATAATATTAAAATGTGATGAATGAGGGAAACTTAATAATCTTTGGGATATTTAGAGGTTTTCTAATTAGATAAAATAGCAATTAAATTCACTTATAGGGGCATTCTAGGGAAGATAGATAAATTATGTTTTGGAGTTTTCACTGTACCATCTTAATTTGATTTTGCCAATTTTACTTTCCAATTTAGTTCAGAAATGGAAAGAATGTGTTGTAGCTTACAAATGTCATTTATTCATTTTTTTAAATCTAGCAATGAATTATTAAGCATCTACCATTTCTGCTGTCCTATGTTCAAAGCACCGAGTTTGTAAAAGGCAATAAAACACAATCCATTCTGTCAAATGTTTCAAGTAAGAAAAAATTCAATTAGCTTCTCTGTTAATTGCATCCTTTCTTTGCTGGAAAATTTGTTTTGTGCCTTTAGAAATTATTTATCTGTGTTAAAAGCAGAATTAAGGGTCCTCAGATTTTTTTGTCAGTGTTTGTGATTGGATATGGAGGAATATTTTATGTAATATGAGATAAAGGAAATCCATAATCGTAGATGCTGTCAAAAATTGTATAAATCTTAATTATGTTGAATTGATTCATAGTGCTTTTCATGTCTGCTATATCATTGTACTTTCTGTTTATTCTGTTGTGTTTTGAGAGTTTGATATTGAAACTCTGACTAAAAATCTTAATTTATCTATTTAAAAAATAATTGTAATGTTATACATAGAGTGGAACCATATGTCACTTTGTTCTATATTTTCCAAATGTCCATAAATGTGTTATCATACTTTCATAATTTAAAAAAGAAAAAAAAAGAGAAAAATCATAGATTTAGTCAAGCCTAAATCAGGACAAGATCACTATAGTTTAGTGGAACAGTTTAGCCCTAGTGATGAATTATAGTATATTGAAAGTGATGAACTTCTATTATTTCCTTAAGCCATCTAAGCTGGAGCTTCATGAACAGCCTCAAATAATTTCGGGCAAAGTTTGACAGGATATGTTACTTTTAAAAAGTAGCACTTTGTGGGTTACGTAACAGAACGTTTCATTTGCTCTAGGATTTCTGACAGTGGATATTCTTTTCTCTACTCCTGTCTACAAGCAATTTAAAGTTTAGCTTCTGCCTGTATTTTACTTTTGGAAGCCCAGCTCACTAATGTATTGGACTGTTCACCTGTGGTCCTCTTTTATGATACCTAATCTTGAACTATTCTAAGATTTCTGCTTACCGTGTGTAGAAGGGTAGATGGGGTTAAGCAAAGGAAAGGAAAAGTTAGCAAAATGAGAAAAAAAGTTTCCTGATGACACTATAGCGCTAAAGGGTCAGTTCTATTTATAAAAAAGGATTAGTATTAGCTCACTGAACATTTACAATTCAGATGACAAAGAGATACTTTTAAGAGCTGATTTACTATTCTCAGGGCAGTGCTCATGCCAAGTGAGCTAAAGTAACTTCACCAGCTGAGCTAGTAAAAGGACTCCATATACTCATCTAAGATCTCCACAAGAGTGGCTTTTTGGCTGCAACAACAGGACCCGCAGCTGTCAGCTTCCTCTCCTGTCACCAGTTGATATTACTTCAGTCAATTAGAATGACTAGAGAGGATTTCAGACAGAGACACATGCATCTTTTCGTTCTTGTATAGGCAGCTGCCCAAAGGTCACTAATCCATGGCTGGAGGGAGGAAGTCTTGGCAGAGATGCAATTCATGCATTGACTGAACAGCTATAATCATCTATCCAAATGTCTTGGTGAGATCAGAGATCAGACTGATCTCTCAACACAGTGGAATGAGTTTCCTTTTAAAACTCTTGTGATATAGCTTAGTATATTTAAACAAGCTAATCTTAGTCTGATAGCAACTTTGCTGTAATTTAAAATGAACAGAGAGGAACATGTTAAATGTTTACACTGTAGCTGTTCCTACAATAGTAATAATAAATTTGGTGGGTGAGTTTATCCTTTTCAATATTCTTAACTTATAAGTGTAAGAGGAGAGTGAAAAAGTTGGCTTAAAGCTCAACATTCAGAAAACTAAGATCATGGCATCTGGTCCCATCACTTCATGGGAAATAGATGGGGAAACAGTGGAAACAGTGGCTGAATTTATTTTTTTGGGCTCCAAAATCACTGCAGATGGTGATTGGAGCCATGAAATTAAAAGGCACTTACTCCTTGGAAGGAAAGTTATGACCAATCTAGACAGCATATTAAAAAGCAGAGACATTACTTTGCCAACAAAGGTCCGTCTAGTCAAGGCTATGGTTTTTCCTGTGGTCATGTATCGATGTGAGAGTTAGATTGTGAAGAAGGCTGAGTGCTGAAGAACTGATGTTTTCGAACGGTGGTGTTGGAGAAGACTCTTGAGAGTCCCTTGGACTGCAAGGAGATCCAACCAGTTCATGCTGAAGGAAATCAGTCCTGGGTGTTCATTGGAAGGACTGATGCTGAAGCTGAAACTCCAATACTTTGACTCATTGGAAAAGACCCTGATGCTGGGAAAGATTGAAGGTAGGAGGAGAAGGAGACGACAGAGGATGAGATAGCTGAATGGCATCACCGACTCAATGGACTTGAGTTTGGGTAAACTCCAGGAGTTGGTGATGGACAGGGAGGCCTGGCATGCTGCGATTCATTGGGTTGAAAAGAGTCAGACACGACTGAGCGACTGAACTGAAGTGAACTGAACTAATGAAGAACAGTAGGAAATAACTGTTTAATATAAGTAATTGTAAAACCACAAATTTGCAATTTAAAGATTTTTATCAGGTATACAATCTATTCATTTTGGCTAGTTAAATTATATCTTAAAATGTTTCAATATTTTTTAGATTTGTTTTAGATTCTGAGCTTTCAGAAGGCATGGGTGGTGGTAGCAGAGAATAAGTTTTCTGCACCTGAAATTATCTGATTGTTTATTATAATGTAGTCAGAAATACATAGTAAGCAAGGGAGTATTTCAGAAACTGATATGAAATTAACATTGTGATATAAAATAAGTGAAGTTAATGAAACAGTTGTAGACAACCCTTAATTCATGTCTTATCACAAAATACTATATCGAATCAGATCAGATCAGTCGCTCAGTCATGTCTGACTCTTTGCTATATAGTTATTGTTAAAAGAATTCTAGCATTGCACGTTCTTTTGAGATAGTTTTATTCTAGGTATATAGATATGTTTATAATAGAGCACAAAAGAAAAAACTCAAAAAATTTATAAAGTAACATTATTTTAGTTGTGGGAAGCAAGATTTACATTTAAATTTATATAATACAAAGCAAGATAGAATCTTAGCACTAATGTTATAATTTAATTCAAACAGTTCTCTTAACTGGATTTGTGGAAATACTACTTTATGCAGAGTTCACATGTAACTAATTCTAGGGGAAAAAACAAAAAATTTAGCATTTGCCTTAAATATCTTAATATTTTATTTGAAAACTCATTAGCTTATGAATGTGTAGTTTAGGCTGTGTTTTGTGTGTGCTTAATATGTATATTGCAAATTTTAGCTGTCTTCACATCCCAAGTGGTCACAAGATGGTGCAGCAACTCCAACCATTATGTTTCTCTTTGCTGAATGAACACTCACAGCAAACAGTGATGAAGGGCTTCTTACACGTCTCTTTTATTGTCAGAAAGATCATTCCACTTCCTGTTCCATCTCTCTGTACAGAACTCCATCTGGAGAAAGGCTGAGGAGTGATCTCTTGGTAAGGAAGAAAGAGGAGAAACAGATCTTGCTGATTAGGAACAAACAGTGTCTGTCACACTCACCATGCTTATAATAAGGAAGGAAATTTCTTTTAGTCTTCGTGTAAATAAGGATGGAATGAGGGACACCCTGTTTGCCTTATGAAAATTAGAGGTGCAGGAATGTCAGCTTTCAAACTTTAATAGTGAATAACTGGAAAATCACAAAGAAAGTCTTTTTGTTGTAGAAGATTATAACATTTGATTACCTTGGTGACAAACCATGTCAGTTGGACACCTATGTAGAAAATCTGTGTCATAATTTTGAAAACTGATATATGTGAAGTGAAAAATTTTATCAATCATAAAGACAATTGATAAGGCTTGCTTTTCAATTGTATAATCTTTAGTTTTGTGCAATTCTCAGGAAAAAATAATGAAGCTACAAAATATGAATAATAATGGAACCAGGATAAGAAAATGTTTAAAGGGTCTGTTTAAGTCTGGAAGTGATTTATGACTGACCAGACAAAAATATTATACTCTAAGAAGGGGAAAAAATACTGTTTACCCAGATGCTTTTTTTCCCCTTAAGATTAGGGAAAATAGAACTGGGGCTGGTATTTAGTGGCATGAAAAAACCATGTTATTTCCTTTCTATTTTTGAGATTTGCTATTTGACATTCCAAAATAGAAAACTGAGATAGCAAAGGAAGGGACTTGTTTGAGGAAAAATTAGAAGTAAATCCTAGTGCTTTACAAAAGGACATGCTACTTTAAAGATTTGCCTTGAACTCTTGCCAAATTCAAAGCTCTGTATAAATAAGAGTTCAGTGAACAGAGTATTTTTTATGAAAAAGGTTACTTTTCTGCTCAAATTTGTTTCTAGTAAATGCAAAAGCATTTTAGGAGAGGAAGAGTTTGCTGATAAGCATCACACTCAAAAAATAGTGCTTGCTTTCATGTGGAACTTAATCTTGAATATCTACATTGACTTCCCATAATGTCCTGAATTTTTAAGGCAAGCATTTTTCTTGCATAGTGGTATATTTCAATATTGTTTTTAAGTTTGATTGTTTTCGGGAAGACTGCTGTCATCTAGCTGCTGACTTATTCACTGAATAAGGTGTCTGAAGAAGCACTTGGCAAAACATCATGTGCAAATATGCTCTTAACATATGCATTTGTGAGTAATGGTGATGATGGCAGATTATAACCAATCCACTCTAGTGTCCTTTTTTCCCTTTTAAAATACTGTCTCTACTAAATCATTGAAAAAGTCTTATTCATTATTATGAGTGAAATAATAGCACATAATTCACAAATGCTAAGGTGGTCTGTTTAGATGCATAGAATTTTAAGTTTTTAAATAAAATTGAGTAGCACATCCCATGACTAATGAAGAATTTTAAAAAGCACTTGATTATCTCAATCCAATGCTGCTTAATCTATGAAGGTAGAAAGAAACCAAACTAAATAAAATGTTCCAGGAAATGGATTATATAAATCTCATATGGGAACAAGGAATCTATTAAGATTCATTTACTACTCTTTATTTTCCATTTCAGTTTATGGCAACACATATTTAACCTGGCTATTCTTAAAAGCTTTGCCCTTTCTTTGTTTAAAAAATATTTATTGATTATTGACTATAAGCTACAACTCTTTTTTTTTTAAGTACTGGAGATGCCCAGTTCACAGTTATTTCTCCTGATGTAAAAGAAATTGTATCCTCTTAGTGTCCTGAATTAGCTATCTCCTATAGTTCTCAATACACTATCTTGCCTTCTTATGTGTTTCTTGTTTATTCTGTGATACAGAAACTGGACTTGGGGCCTAAAGCAAGTATAAGATTGTATAAAATGTTAGTAGCTCAGTGTTGTCTGACTCTTTGCTACCCCATGGACTATAGCCTGGCAGGCTCCTCTGTTCATGGAATTCTCCAGGTAAGAATACTGGGGTGGGTTGCCATTTCCTTTTACAGGGAATTTTCTTGACCCAGGGATTAAACCTGGGTTTCCTGCATTGCAAGCAGATTCTTTACCACTGTATAGTTTCTAGTAAAGACCTTTACAGAAAAAGCATTTCAAAAGCTTTTGAATACAAATATGTATAACTTGCAAGTTGTCTTCTCTTTTTTTGTGAAATTCCATCAAATATCTGCTCCATCTACACAAAATGCTAGTATTTGACTGCACATTACACACGGATTGTCTCTCTCTCTCTCTCTCTCTCTTTCTCTCACACACACACACACACAGAATCAGATTTTCAGGAAAGTACTTCTACTCTTCAATTTTTTCTTTACCATTAGAATAGAATTAAGGAGTCTTTAGGCTTTGTGGAAACTGGTGAAGATGAGACTTTAGACGGGTGTTAAGATGGTTGGTTCTAGGCTATGCACTGCTTCTTATTATGACTTTGGAGCATCATTTAATCTTTCTGTGCTTCCATTTCCCTTTGGAGGTCTTGACAAGTAGCTTGCTAATTCATAAGAAAAAAATATATATATATGAGTCTTTTGTAAAATAAAACCTAAATAGCAGTTTTTTTCTCTCTTATAGAGAAAATCTGTAAAATTTTATGCAATTTTTACTGTAATTTTCTTTTATGTGGCATCCTTGTTTGGTTTTGGTGTCAGATTAATGCTGGCCTTATTAAATGTGTTTGGAAAAATTCCTCCCTCTATTTTATTTATTTATTTTTTTGGAAGAGTTTGAGAATTTGTATTAATTCTTTTTCAAATGTTTGGTAAAAGTCACCAGTGAAGATGTCTGGTCCTGAATTTTTGTTTGTTGAGAGGTTTTATATATATATATATAATTTATTTATTCATTTTTGGTTGTGCTGGGTTTTCATTGCTGCATGGACTTTTCTCTATTTGCAGTGAGTGGGTGCTGTTCTCCAGTTGCAGTGCTCTGACTTCTGATATGCAGTGGTTTTTCTTGTTGTGGAGCATAGGCTGTAGGGTGAGTGGGCTTCAGTAGCTGCAGCTCCCTGACTGTAGAGCACAGGCTCAATAGCTGTGGTGCACAGGCCTTAGTTGCTCCATGGCACATGGGATCTTCCCAGATCAGAGATTGAACACGTGTCTCCTTGCATTGGCTGGTGGATTCTTTACCACTGAGCCACCAGGGAAGCGCTTTGAGAGGTTTATGATTACTGATTCAATTTCCTTTTTAGTCAATGTTCAGATTTTCTCTTAGTCATGATTCAGTCTTTGCAGGTTGTACATTTCTAGGAATTTATCCATTTTCCCAGGTTGCCTAGTTTTGTAGGTGTATAATTGTTCATGTAGTTTTTTATGGTCCTTTTTTATTTCTGTGGTATCAGTTGTAATCTACCTTCTTTCATTTGATTTTAAGTCCTGTTTCTTTTTTCTTGGTAGTCTAACTAAAGGTTAATTAGACTTCTCAAAGAACTAGCTGTTAGTTTCATTAATCTTCTGTATTGTCTTTTCAGTTTCTATTTCATTTATTTCTGCTCTAATCTTTGCTATTGCCTTCCTTTCAATAACTTTGGACTTTGTTTCTTCTTTTTTTTTTTCTCTTTGGAGTGTAAAGTTAGGTTGTTTGACTTTTCTGGTTTCTTGAGTTATAGGTATTTATTTCTAACAGTTCCCCTGTTAGAACTACTTTTGCTGCATCCTATGAATTTTGATGTGTTACATATTCATTTCATTTATCTCTAGGTATTTTTTTAAAATTTCTTTTTTGATTCATTCTTTAACCCATTGGTTGTTCAATAGCATGTAGTTTAATCAGCACATATTTTTGAATTTTCTGAAATTTCTTCATATAACTAATTTAAGTCGCATAGGAACTCAGACCCCCGTCTGGTCCCTGAGTTTTATTACTACTACCAGGGGGCACTTCTATGTCATTTGACTCCAGTGACAGGTGGGGCTTATGCTCATGGGTCTCCCAGGACTACTATCAATGGAAAAAGAGCTCTTAAACAGCTGCCATCCTAAGGGCACAGAATGATGCAGTTGACATAGGACCTTGGTCAATATGTCCAAGGAGCAGACCTCCTTTTCTGTGAAGGAGTCTTGTTAGCTAATCACCATGACTGTGACCCAAGGGATAGATTTCTTTCTTTTTTTAAATATTAATTAATTAATATTATTTTTCCCACACTGTGGCATGCAGGATCCTAGTTCCTCAACCTGGGATTGAACCCACACAGTGGAACCTGCAGTGGAAGTGCAGAGTCCTAACCACTGGGCCACTAGGCAAGTCCCCAGATTTCTAGTTAAACATGTATCTAGGGGCTGATTGTTCCTATCCAGAGACCTTAGAAGACAGGTGCTATTCTCCTGTTCATACATACCACACTCCAGAGAGCCAGTTCTCTCCTGGAGGAGAGCTTTAAATGGTCTGGTGCCTGTTTTAGAGGGCTGACACCCAAAGGACACCCCTTTGTCACCTGACTCTGGTGGCCAGAAGACCACGCCTTCTGGGATTATGATAGTTGGAGAGACAGTTCTTGCAAGCTACAACCCTTAGGGAACTGCACAGACAGCAGGCTGTTGTGTACCCCTAGTCTTTCTGTAAAGGAGGGCTCTTTGCTTGCCCTGGAGTTTCAACCTCAGGAGCAGGGTTCAGGTCTGGCACACAATTGGTGGCCAGTTTTTCATAAGAATCATATGTTATAGTCACCATCTTGGTTCTCCCTGTCTGCCTACCTTAGCTCACTGATATCTCTCAGAAAGGAGCTTATGCAATGGTCTGGAGGCCTGATTTTTGTGATTGCCTCCTGAACTCCTGGCTCTGGGGGCCAGTGAGGCTTACTCTTGGGCCCTCAGGACTGCAAATTTTTGTGTATTTTTAAAAACTGCTTCCTGAGGGTCTGACTTCCCATTATCCTCAGTCTTGTTGCTGAGACTCTCACCTTTCAATGCTATCTGGTATTGGCTAGTGTTAACTATCCTTAACTGCTGGGAGATAGAAATATATTAGGCTGGTTGGACAGTTTTGAGAGTTGACCAAGAGCTGGGGCAAGGCTGAAAGAAAATGTTCATCTGCTACATGAGGTCATTCTTTTCAAGACTGGGAGAGATGGTTCTTTCATCTACTGTATATAAAGCAACATAGAAAATCAAGCAAAATGAAAAAAGAGAGAAATATATTCCAAATGAAGAACATGATAATGCTTCAGGAAACAACCTTAATGAAAGGGAGATAAGTAATTTACCTGAAAAAGAGTTCAAAATAATGGTCATAAAATGCTTACTCAACTGGGGATAAGAACTGCTGAATGCTGTGAATCTTTTTAATTGCAGATGACTTTACTGTAACTCAAAAAATGAAATATCAAAAAATATCTAATGCACTTGAGCACTAATTATGTGCCAGCATTGTTCAAAATACTTTATACATAATTCAGTTAATCCTCACAATAACCATATAACATAGGTAATAAAATTATTTCCATTTTTACAAGTGAAGACCCTAAAGCACTAAGTGGAGCATTGTGCTAGAGTTAATGAGGTTAATTGCATTCATTTCACATGCTAGGTTTCACAAGGTTATGTTCAAAATCCTGAAAACTAGGCTTCAGCAGTATGTGAACTGAGAATTTCCAGTGTACAAGCTGGGTTTTGAAGAGGCAGAAGAACCAGAGATCAAATTCCCAATGTTCGTTGGATCATGATGAAAGTAAGGGAGTTCCAGAAAAACATTTGCTTCATTTACTACACTAAAGCCTTTGGCTGGGTGGATCACAACAAGCTGTGGAAAATTCTTTGAAGAAATGATAATAGCAGACCACTTATCTCCTGAGAAACCTGTATGCCACTCAAGAGGCAACAGAGAGAGTCTTTGACAAAATTAAACACCCATTTATGATAAAAACTCTCCAGAAAGCAGGCATAGAAGGAACATACCTCAACATAATAAAAGCCATATATGATAAATCCACAGCAAACATTGTGCTTAATGGAGAAAAATTGAAAGCATTTCCCCTAAGTCAAGTGAAGACAAGGGTGCCCACTCTCACCAGTACTATTCAACATAGTTTTGGAAGTTTTAGCCACAGCAATCAGAGAAGACAAAGAAATAAAAGGAATCCAGATTGGAAAAGAAGTAAAACTCTCACTGTTCACAGATGACATGATCTTTTACATAGAGAACCCTAAAGACACCATCAGAAAATTACTAGAGCTAATCAATGAATATAGTAAAGTTGTGGGATATAAAATTAACGCATAGAAATCCCTTTCAATCCTATACACTAACAATGAGAAAACAGAAAGAGAAATTAAGGAAACAATCCCATTCATCATTGAAATGAAAAGAATAGAATACTTAGGAATAAATTTACCTAAGGAAACAAAAGACATGTGTGTGTGTGTGTGTGTGTGTGTGTGTATATACATATAATTATAAAACACTGATGAAAGAAATCAAAGATGACACAAATAGATGGAGAAATATACCATGTTCATGGATCAGAAGAATCAATATAGTGAAAATGAGTATACTACCCAAAGCAATTTATAGATTCAATGCAATCCCTATCAAGCTACCAACAGTATTTTTTACAGAACTAGAACAAATAATTACACAATTTGTATGGAATCACAAGAAACCATGAATAGCCAAAGCAATCTTGAGAAAGAAGAATGGAACTGGAAGAATCAATCTGCCTGACTTCAGACTATACTACAAAGCTACAGTCATTAAGACAGTATGGTACTGGCACAAAGACAGAAATATAGACCAGTGGAATTAAATAGAAAGCCCAGAGATAAATCCATGCACTTATGAACACCTTTTGCTTGACATAGGAGGCAAAAATATACAATGGAGAAAAGACAATCTTTTTAACAAGTGGTGCTGGGAAAACTGGTCTACCACCTGTAAGAGAATGAAACCAGAACACTCTCTAACACCATACACAAAAATAAGCTCAAAATGGATAAAGATCTAAATGTAAGACCAGAAACTATAAAACTCCTAGAAGAAAACACAGTAGAATACTCTCTGACATAAATCACAGCAAGATCCTCTATGACTCACATCCTAGAATGATGGAAATAAAAGCAAAAATAAATAGGACCTAATTAAACTTAAAAAACTTTTGCAAAAAACAAACAACAAAAAAAAACAAACAACAAAAAAAACTTTTGCACAACAAAGGAAACTATAAGCAAGGCAGCCTTCAGAATGGGGAAAATAATAGCAAATGAAGCAACTGACAAAGAATTAATCTCAAAATATACAAGCAGCTCATGCAGCTTAAAAGCAGAAAAATAAATGACCCAATCAAAAAATGGGCCAAAGAACTAATCAGACATTTCTCCAAAGAAGACATACAGATGACTAACAAACACATGAAAAGATGTTCAACATCACTCATTATCAGAGAAATGCAAATCAAAACCTCTATGAGGTACCACCTCACACCAGTCAGGGTGGCTGTCATCAAAAAGTCTACAAACAATAAATGCTGGAGAGGGTGCGGAGAAAAGGGAACTCTCTTACACTGTTGGTGGGAATGAAAACTAGCACAGCCACTATGGAGAACAGTGTGGAGATTCCTTAAATAAACTGGAAATAGAACTGCTATGCTGCTGCTGCTGCTGCTGCTAAGTCGCTTCAGTCATGTCCGACTCTGTGCGACCCCATAGACTGCAGTCCACCAGGCTCCGCTGTCCCTGGGATTCTCCAGGCAAGAACACTGGAGTGGATTGCCATTTCCTTCTCCAATACATGAAAGTGAAAAGTGAAAGTGACGTCGCTTAGTCATGTCCGACTCTTAGCAACCCCATGGACTACAGCCTACTAGGCTCCTCCGTCCATGGGATTTTCCAGGCAAGAGTGCTGGAGTGGGTTGCCATTGCCTTCTCCAGAACTGCCATATAACCCAGCAATCCCACTGCTGGGCATACACACTGAGGAAACCAGAATTGAAAGAGACACATGTACCACAATGTTCATTACAGCACTGCTTACAATAGTTAGGACATGAAAACAGCCTACATGTCCATCAGCAGATGAATGGATAAGAAAGCTGTGGTACATATACACAATGGAATATTACTCAGTTATTAAA
The DNA here is from genome assembly GCF_000754665.1 of Bison bison bison. Classification (NCBI taxonomy): domain Eukaryota; kingdom Metazoa; phylum Chordata; class Mammalia; order Artiodactyla; family Bovidae; genus Bison; species Bison bison. The sequence goes on along the minus strand of NW_011495070.1, from coordinate 14,314 downwards.
AAGATTTGAGTCCGTTCTTATGAGGTGGATGAAACTGGAGCCTATTATACAATGAGGTAAGTCAGAAAGAAAAGCACCAATAAAATATATTAATGTGTACATATCAAATTTAGAAAGATGGTAATGATGATCTTATATGTGAGACAGCAAAAGAGACACAGGTATAAAGAACAGACTTTTGAACTCTGTGGGAGAAGGCAGGGGTGGGATGATTTGAGAGAATAGCATTGAAACATGTGTATTACCATATGTGAAATCGATGACCAGTCCAAGTTCAATGTGTGAAGCAGGGTACTTGAAGCCACTGCACTGGGACAACTCAGAGGGATGGGATGGGGAGGGAGGTGGGAAGGTGGTTTGGGACAGGAGGACAAATGTACACCCTTGGCTGACTCATGTCAATGTATGGCAAAAACCACCACAAATAAAGTAATTAGCCTCCAATTAAAAAAAAAAACACAACTGATGGAGAAATATCTTCCTCCCTTTCATAAAAGAAACAAAAAAAGATCTAATGTGAAAAAAATTTAAAAATTAAAGAAATTCCGTTTGCCCCAGATCTCTTTAGGCAGCCTCCATTGCTCTTGAATGGTCTAGATTATTTTCCCATCTATATTTCAGTAAATATAGAGGCTACACACATAAAAAGGAAAAATAGCATCTGATAGTCTAATGTATACTATTTTGTAGTTGGAAGTGCATTTGTTTTTTCTATAGAAATAATGATTCAGTGAGAAAATAACATTCATGATTTTGGCTATGTTTAAGCAAAAAGTAGTATGATGGAAAACAATACAAAAACTTTAATAGAACTTTAATGCATGTGTGTATATGCATAAACACACAAATAAATGTGCCAATAAGTATATTTAACAAACCTTGACTTCACAACTATTAAGTACAGATCTTATATTTTCTATATATTTTTGACAGCACTGGAAAGAAAGATTTAGAATATGAGAATTGAAGAAAAATGAGTAAGAATTCATTTTAGTGAGTAAATTAGACCTTACTCTGAATTCTTCAAGCTTAGTTAAACTGATCACTGAGCTTAATTTGTGCTTAGTTTCTTAGTCATTTCTGACTATGACCCATTGGACTGTAGCCCACCATTTTTTCAGGCAAGAATAATGGAGTGTGTTGCCATTCTCTCCCATTTTCCTGGCCCAGGTATCAAACCAGTGTCTCCTGTTTCCTGCATTGCAGGCAGATTCTTTACTTGCTGAGCCATGATGAAGCTCAAATGAATCACAAAACCAGCCAAAAGAGGAAAAAAAAACACAAAATGAGTTTTCAGCAATGGGATTCATAGTGATAATCAAATGGAACTTTGGTATAGATAAATAATTGTTACTTTAAAAAAAGAAGAAGAAGAAGCAACAGGTAGAACCGGACATGGAACAATCGGCTGGTTCCAAATGGGTAAAGGAGAATGACAAGACTGTATATTGTCAACCTGTTTATTTAACTTACATGCAGAGTACATCATATGAAATGCCAGGATGGATGAATCACAAGCTAGAATCAAAATTGCTGGGAGAAATTATCAATAACTTCATGTATGCAGATGACACCACCCTTACAGCAGAAAGCAAAGAGGAACTAAAGAGCCTCTTGATGAGGGTAAAAGAGGAGAGTGAAAAAGCTGGCTTAAAACTCAGCATTCAAAAAGCAAAGATCATGGCATCTGGTCCCATCACTTCATGGCAAATAGAAAGGGGAAAAATTGGAAGTAGTGACAGATTTTATTTTCCTGGGCTCCAAAATCAAGGTGGATACTAACTGCAGCCATGAAATTAAAAGACACTTGCTCCTTGGAAGGAAAGCTATGACAAACCTAGCCATCATATTGTAAAGCAGAGACATCACTTTGCCGACAAAGGTCCATATAGGCACAGCTATGGTTTTTCCTGTAGTTATGTATGGATGTAAGTTAGACCATAAAGAAGGCTGAGCACTGAAGAATTCATTCTTTTTGGTTGTGGTGCTGGAGAAAACTCTTGAGAGTCCCTTGGACTGCAAGGAAATCAAATCAGTCACTAATCCTAAAGGAAATCAACCATGAATATTCATTGGAAAGACTGTTGCTGAAGTTGAAACTCCAATACCTTGGCCACCTAATGCAAAGAGCCAACTCATTGAAAAAGGCCCTGAATTTCTGAACTATTGAAGGCATAATGAGAAGCGAGCAGCAGAGGATGAAATGGTTAGATAGTATCACTAACTCAAAGGACATGAATTTGAGCACACACAGTAAAGAATCCACCTGCAATGCAGGAGACCTGGGTTCAATCCCTAGGTTGGGAAGGTCCTCTGGAGGAGGACATGGCAACCCACTCCAGTATTCTGGCCTGGAGAAGCCCCATGGACAGAGGAGCCTGGCAGGCTACAGTCCATGGTGTTGCAAAGAGTAGGACACGACTGAGCGACTAGACCCACACATGCCACGAAAAATAGTGGAGGACAGAGAAGGCTGGGATGCTGCTGTCCATGGGGTCACATAGTTGGGCACTGTTTAGTGACTAAACAGCAGCAACAGCAATGAGCTTAAAAGGGTTTGAATTCAGTTTTGAACCTAGCTGGTCTAATATCAGAGATCTGTTTTGAACTGCAAAGAATTACAATCATAAAAAGTGGATTGAGTCCCATAATAAGTTTTTGGGGAATATTATTATTATCTCTGTATCTCCATTTCTAAGTGAAAAGTGACTATTCAGATGGGGAAACTGAGGCTCTACAAGTTTCAGGGGCTTACCTAAGTCCACATAGGTTGCTTTCAAACAGAGAATGTGAATTCAAACAGAGCTGTTTTGAAGCCCATAATATGGGCTGTTTTTAAAGCCCATATTATGAGCTTTAATAATAGCACCTGTAAAAGCAATTTGTTTACAGAGACTTTAGCTATAGTCTTCATTAGCCCAGATCTTTAATAGTAAAATTTGATAAAAATATCAGATATTTAGAGTCAGAACAAACTGGGTCAAATTTTTATTTTATTTATTGTTGACTACAACCAAATTACTTAGCCTATCTGATCCAGGTACTGATACATAGATTATCATTACCTGAACGGTTTCCAACACAGTGCCAGACATGTTGCATTTCATTATCTCAGTAGGTTGTGCCTTACCTTTATGACCCAAGGACCACCATTTGCTTATTTTGTAATTTTTCTTAGGTTCTGTTCAGTTATGATTTTCAGAATGTATTGATGATTCATTACTAATACATTATTTAAATATAAATTAATCATAACAGTGTGACATACTTAACATTATTGAATCATACATTTAAAAGTGGCTAAGATGATAAATTCTGGTACATATATATATAACACAAGTAAAAATATAAAAAATGTGTAAAGTAAAATTTATTACTTCTTTCTCTTCCAAAGCAATGATTTTTGAAACTTGTAAATGAAACTTGTAAAAAGATGAATTAGTTTCCATATTAAAACTTTGCCACTTTAGTAATATAGTAAATAAGTTAAAATATTAATAATTATAGCATGGAAATTATAAAAGGGCTTTGTCTGTTATGTTATGAAAAGTATTACCAGAAACATTTTTTCAAAGAACTAAGAATTATAATGATTAAGATAATCTTTTACTTCTAATTAGAAATTATTAGAAATTATACCATAGACTTCTTTTGCTCTATTCAATTTACCTGTTACAACTACAAAATGTTATAAAATTAAGAATTATTAAAAAGTATATCAAATGAAACTCTAAGTATTTTTTCAGCCTGACCCAAATTCATTTTGCGTTATAAGATTTAATGGTGTTATTAATTTGTCACAATTGATAGAGCAGAGCAGTGTAGTGATTTTTCAGTAGGCTGTGTATAATTTACTTCTGATCGAAATACCAGAAGTACATTCGAATGACGTCTTTAATCTGAAAATGATACGACATAGGATATTTAAAGAAATGTCTCATCAGAATTAGTAAAAAATTATTGAGGCTCATTATTTTGAAGAGAAATAGCTAATATTTGACTGTCACTTAGTCACTGCTGTAAAGAACGTATAGCTCAAAAGCCCATCAAGTAATTAATATAGGCAAAATGGCACCCCACTCCAGTACTCTTTTGCCGGGAAAATCCCATGGAAGAAGGAGCCTGGTAGGCTTCAGTCCATGGGGTCGCTAAGAGTCAGACAAGACTGAGTGATTTCACTTTCACTTTTCACTTTCATGCACTGGAGAAGGAAATGACAACCCACTCCAGTGTTCTTGCCTGGAGAATCCCAGGGATGGGGGAGCCTGGTGGGCTACTGTCTATGGGGTTGCACAGAGTCGGACACGACTGAAGTGACTTAGCAGCATGCTGATATTTTATATTAGTATTATAATTTAACTTTTTAATATTGACATTCCAGCATATTTAAAAAATTACATGCATAGGGTTTTATAAAATGTAAATTTTAATATATGTTAACTATTTAATAAAGTAAAAATAAGCACTATTTATTTTTTGGTTTAAAAAACAGTATTAAATGTATTTATTAATGAAAATAACAGCTATATTTTACCATCACACTGAGATCATTAATCAATTAGTGTATGAGCCACTAGTTTAATATATAATCACAAAGTCTTGATGTGGTTAATCAAAGTGTACCACAGTAATATTCACAGCGTTTTAAAATTGTTCCTTCATTAAAACTAAACCTACATATAATAGTCAATAAATTTGGAGAAATATCACTACCAATTTTTCATAAACAGATATATTTGGCTAGATATGGTTTTAGGATCTAGGGTTCAGTCAAATGTGACTTATATGAATTATAATTTATAGACAAAAACTTCTATAAAAAAGTTCTGTAAGTAGTAAGATTAAAGATTCACCCCTAAGTAAGATTGAAGATTTTTTTACCCTAAAGGAAGTGAAACGTATGAGTAGATATTTTAGAAGGGGAGTCTGAAGCCCTGATTACAATAAGAAGGGAAGTGTGACATTAAAATATATGGAATGAAAGAATGTCTGGTAGGAGGGAAATGTAAGTGTAAAGGCCATGAGGTGAGAATAAACATTGTTTATTAACGGGAAGGCTAGAGGGAAGATACCCACTGTCCAAGAGTCAGAAGGAATAGGTTGTTTTGTGACCTTTTCTAATCATTGCAAGGCACTCAGTTTGTTTCCTTAACTACGCAGTGAGACATAAATCTGCCTTTAACTACTTCAGGTCTGTGAAGTGGTAAACTTTGTCAAAGCATATTAAAAATTGTAAAGCGCTACAAAAATGCAAGGAAATGGTAACCCACTCCAGTATTCTTGTCTGGAAAATTCCATGGACAGAGGAGCCTGGTGGGCTGCAGTCCACGGGGTCGCAAAGAGTCGGACACGACTGAGCAACTTCACTTTCACAAAAATGCAAGTTATAGTTTTAGAATTATTCTGTTATATGATACAAGTCAATTAATCTGGGCCCCTGTGCCTGGTAGATGTTGCTCTAAGTACAAGTGTTGATGAAGTGTGTAGGAATTAAAATGACTTAATTTATTATAGTTTAGGAGGAGATCAGCCCTGGGATTTCTTTGGAAGGAATGATGCTAAAGCTGAAACTCCAGTACTTTGGCCACCTCATGCGAAGAGTTGACTCATTGGAAAAGACTCTGATGCTGGGAGGGATTGGGGGCAGGAGGAGAAGGGGACGACAGAGGATGAGATGGCTGGATGGCATCACTGACTCAATGGACATGAGTCTGAGTGAACTCCGGGAGTTGGTGGTGGGCAGGGAGGCCTGGCGTGCTGTGATTCATGGGGTCGCAAAGAGGCGGACACGACTGAGCGACTGAACTAAACTGAACTGAAAAGGCATTTTTACCAGGTAATCATTGCTGCTCCTCTCAAGTTTATTTTCTGAGTCTCAGCTTATCAATAAAAGGGGTTAATAAAGCCTAGTAAGTTTTTATTAAAAATTTGTTGTGACAATGCATATAAAGTACTTAGCAGTGTGCCTGGGATATGTTCATTTAAGATAGTTATGATCATGAACTATTGTACCAAAATATAATGAATCTCATATAAATTCATATGTGAAGTTCTTAATCACTGATGAAGAACATATAATTGTATAATAAAGCAGTCATAGGTTACAAAATAAACACACAAACTGTATTTGGAAGTCAGTAATTTCATTAAATAATGAGAGTTTGGAATAGTAGAGGCACTGAACTCATAACGGTTACATTTTTAAGAACATTTTAAGAATGTTTTGATTAACCAAAATAATTAAATACACACACCATTGGCTTTTAATTAAAAAAGACAATCCTGTTATTTCATAGACCTCTTGAATCGTAACAAGCATGGTGGTTTTATTTGTCCAATAATATTGTCTGAAATAAAATGTTTTAACAGTTAGAGGCATGTGTTTCTGCAAAGTGTATAAAAACATGGAATAATATACTTTGAGGAATGTCTGTTTAGTAGCTTATCTGTATGGAGGTCTGTGGATACAATGGTGAAACAAAATTTCTTTTATTCTGAGGAGAATTGCCACAGACACAAAGTCGTGATGTAAAGTAGTAAGTTAAGTGAAAGTTGGAGATACATAAATCAGGTTGTGGTATGAGACTAATAATTAAGGAAGGCATTTTGAATGAGGGAACTGTAAGCCAAGCCCTCAAGGTCTAGGATCCACCAGTCAAAATCAGGATTTGAGTCTTGTAGAGAGAGGGTAGAACATGAGCAAAAATGTAACTAAGAAACAGGAAGAGGTGTTTGGAGATGATGCATGTGTTTATTTTCTTGATTATGATAATGATTCTGTATATTTATATATATATATATAAAACTAACAAATTGCTTATGTTAGTTATGTGCAGTTTATTATATATCAGTTTTATCTCAATAAAGCTGTAAAAACATTTAAAGAGGTCTAACCAAGAATGGGAAGTGAGAATGTAGGTTAGTAGGGGGTCAATCTTTAATATCCATTTTTATTCTATAAAAAGCTGAATTTTTTATTAAAATATTATCTCTAACATATGTGTCATCCATCCTCAGCTTACCTTGCAAGATAAGTCACAAAATTTTCTGAAGAATCAGTAATCTCCATAGTTTTTCATATTTCAGAAACATAAAAAGACTCAGACATTTTGTAAAATTATAATTTGGAAATAATTTCAGATTCACAGAAGAATACCAAAGATAATACAGAGAATTTCTGTATATCATTTTTCAGTCTCTCTTAATAATAACATTTTATATAAGCAGGGCACATTTGTCAAAATTAAGAGATTAACATTGGCATTTTATTAACTAAACTACAGACTTTATCTTGCTTTCACCAGTCTTTCCATTTACATATACTTTCTCCTGTTGCATGATTCAATTTGAGCCTACATTTTGTTCAGTTTTCTTAATTCCTTGGATACTTCCAATCTGTGATAGTTTCTCAATCTTGTCTTTCATGACTAGGGAATTGAATCTTGCTGTTAAATAATTTTGTAGAATTTTTTAGAATATCCTACAACTTTGGTTATTTTAAAATTCTCTCATTCAACTGAAGCCATGAATTTTAGCAAAGAATACTGTAGAGGTGAATTGTTTTTTACATAGTATCATATTGAGGGAAACAGAATATTATCGTGACTTTCTACTCGTGATGTTAAGCTTGATCATGTGAATGAGGAGATATCTGCCAGGTTTCTACACTGTATTCCCCCTCCTCACTTGTAATTTATAAATATTATGAGGCATTACACTGAAGCCATACAAATATTTTGCTTTTCCTGAATCATCTAGTTACTAACTTTAACATTCGTCAGTGAATCTCACTGTGGTGTTCTAATAGGGATTTTCTATCTCCTCATTAATTCCACATTTCTAAATTGAATAAATGTATTTATTTATGCAATCAATTATTTATAACTGTATGAACTCATAGATACATATTTTATCCTTTAGTTCAAAACGAGTACTACCTTTATATTTTTCTTCACGTTGTTTGAGCTTCACACCCAGGAACACTTCCATACTATTTTGTATGCTCCTTTTTAATTGTCCCATCTTTTTATGGTTGTTGTTTATTCTTATTTCCCACAGGTTGTTTCAGGCTCATCTTGTATTTTACCTTCTCCAGCCAGGAAGGAATATTAACTGTTTTTCAAGGATACTTTGTTCTTGCTATTGGCAAGTGGTACTTAGAAACTGTGATCTTGGTGCTCAGTATATTCACTATTATTGAGGTGACATCTCTTTTTGGGTCTACTCAGTAGACAGAGTTAGGAAATGTATGTGTACTAATTCATGTGTACATAGAGCTCCACATCTCCACATAATATGTATCACATACATACGAATAACTGGTAATGCACAGAAACACATATACACACCAAAACAAAATGTGAATTCATACTGCTGTCTCACTACAGTGCAGCACCACGAGGTTCAATCTATCATTCTCCTTTCCTTCTTTGGAACTTTTCTCTTCAACAGTAAGAAAATTTGCTCTTATTATCTATAATGAACTTATTTATGCAACCCTAATATACATATAGTTTCAGAATTACTAATCCAAATCCTTATGTGGAAGAAATTTACTAACTAGTGTACAGTGTTTTTGTACAGAATCTTTATCTCTGCAGTGCCCAGTCAAAACACTTCCAAAGTAGGTACATCAGCTCCTTTGCTCACTTCCTTCAATGTGGTTATACCATTTATTTGTATTATAATTAAATTCTTCCTATACAGTTTGCATTCCATTCTGGGACCCGTTGACACTGTGTTTTCTTATTGCTGTTTTTATTTTTAAACATGAATGTAGGAAACTTCATTCTGTGGGTACAATTCAATGGGTTATGACAAATTCATAATCATGTATCCACCACACAGTGCTCAGTCACTCAGTTGTACCTAATTCTTTTTCAACTCCATGGACTGTAGCTGGCCAGGCTCCTCGTTCATGGAATCTTCCAGGCAGGAATACTGGAGTGGATTGCCATTTCCTACTCTAGGAGATCTTCTCGACCCAGGGATTGAACCCATGTCTCTGGTGTCTCCTGCATTGGCAGGTGGATTCTCTACCACTGTGCCACCTGGGAAGCCCCTATCCACCAAACAATACTAAACAAAACAGTTCTATCATCTCCAAATACTACTTGCTGCCCCTTTGTAGATAATCTCTCTCTAAGCCCCGCTGTCGACATCCATGGATCTTTTCCTCTCCCTATTATTTTGTTTATTCCAGAAAGTCATATGAGACCGTATAATATGTAGCCTTTGGGACCTGGCTTCTTTCACTTAACAAAGTACATTTAAGATTTATTCACATTGTTGCATGAATCAATAGCTTAGTCTTCTTTTATTGCTGAGTAGCATTCAATTATATGAGAGTTTGTTTATCCATTTATCCAGTGAGAGATATTTGGGTTGTCTCCTGGTTTTAGTGATTATAAATAAAGTGGATATAAACTTTTGTATACAGACTTTATGTCAATGTAAGTTTCCAACTCACATGGGAAACTCCTAAAAATGAGATTACTGAGTCAATACAGTAAGTATTCATTTTTTTGCCAGTTCCTTTTTTCCTCTTCAAACTTTTTTTGATAGAAACAAAATTTACAAAGAATAATATGTACTGTCACTCTTCCAATTGTTATCTCTGTACATTTGGTTAACCAAGCTATGATAGCATCAAACAAATGAAAATACACACTGGGTATTCTTGTATTTGGCTTTTTTATTCAGCATCATATTTTTTTTAAATTTTTTTTATTTTTAAAATTTACATAATAGTATTAGTTTTGCCAAATATCAAAATGAATCCACCACAGGTATACATGTGTTCCCCATCCTGATCCCTCCTCCCTCTTCCCTCCCCATACCATCCCTCTGGGTTGTCCCAGTGCACTAGCCCCAAGCATCCAGTGTCCTGCATCTAACCTGGACTGGC
>NW_011495070.1:2589-3320 GCF_000754665.1 Bison bison bison | reverse complement strand
TCAAAGATAAGGTGTCCATATGTGCGTGGATTTATCTCTGGGCTTTCTGTTTTGTTCCATTGATCTATAGTTCTGTCTTTGTGCCAGTACCATACTGTCTTGATAACTGTGGCTTTGTAGTAGAGCCTGAAGTCAGGTAGGTTGATTCCTCCAGTTCCATTCTTCTTTCTCAAGATCGCTTTGGCTATTCGAGGTTTTTTGTATTTCCATACAAATTGTGAAATTATTTGTTCTAGCTCTGTGAAGAATACTGTTGGTAGCTTGATAGATATTGCATTGAATCTATAAATTGCTTTGGGTAGTATACTCATTTTCACTATATTGATTCTTCCAATCCATGAACATGGTATATTTCTCCATCTATTAGTGTCCTCTTTGATTTCTTTCACCAGTGTTTTATAGTTTTCTATATATAGGTCTTTAGTTTCTTTAGGTAGATATATTCCTAAGTATTTTATTCTTTCCATTGCAATGGTGAATGGAATTGTTTCCTTAATTTCTCTTTCAGTTTTCTCATTATTAGTGTATAGGAATGCAAGGGATTTCTGGGTGTTGATTTTATATCCTGGAACTTTACTACAGTCGTTGATTAGTTCTAGTAGTTTTCTAGTGGAGTCTTTAGGGTTTTCTATGTAGAGGATCATGTCATCTGCAAATAGTGAGAGTTTTACTTCTTCTTTTCCAGTTTGGATTCCTTTTATTTCTTTTTCTGCTCTGATTGCTGTGGCCAA
>NW_011495070.1:486-1752 GCF_000754665.1 Bison bison bison | reverse complement strand
TGATTTTTCTCCCTTTGTTTCTTGATGAGTCTGGCTAATGGTTTGTCCATTTTATTTATCCTTTCAAAGAACCAGCTTTTGGTTTTGTTAATTTTTGCTATGGTCTCTTTTGTTTCTTTTGCATTTATTTCTGCTCTAATTTTTAAGATTTCTATCCATTTTTTTTATGAATTAGTAAGTCATTTCTTATTGTTGATAATTTTTTGATAAAATAAATTTATCACAATCTGTTTATTCATTCAAATGTTAATGGAAATGTTGTTTTCCCCTCCAGTTTTTTGTGAGATGAATAAAGATAAAATTAATAGTACTTACATATTTACATTTTTCCTTCTTTTGGACGGCTGGAATTGCTCAGTCATAGGTAGGTGTATTTTTATCTTGTAACTGATAAATAATATTTTAAAAGACTTGAATCATTTTACACACCCAGTAATAGTGTATTGGAATTACAACTGCTACATGTTCTAATATTGTCTTTTATTTTAGCTATCCTAGTTAGTGTGTGGAGAAGGCAATGGCACCCCACTCCAGTACTCTTGCCTGGACAATCCCATGGATGGAGGAGCCTGGTAGGCTGCAGTCCATGGGGTCGCTAAGAGTTGCACACAACTGAGTGAGTTCACTTTCACTTTTCACTTTCATGCATTGAAGAAGGAAATGGCAGCCCACTCTAGTATTCTTGCCTGGAGAATCCCAAGGACGGGGGAGCCTGGTGGGTTGCCGTCTATGGGGTCGCACAGAGTTGGACACGACTGAAGTAACTTAGCAGCAGCAGCAGCAGTAGAAAGATTTATAAGTTTATTTGTTTAAAACAATAGGCATTTTCAGTGTTTCTGTCTTCTAATAGCTTTTACAACTTGTGCTTTTCAGGTGCCTGTATTTCTTCTAATTTCCCAAGTATTGCTTTAATTTTATTCATAATATTTGTTGTTATACATTTAATATTTATGGAATATATAATGATGATTCCTCCTTTATGTCTGATGTTGGAATTTTTTTGTTGTTCAGTCTGCCTATATGTTGTTGAGTCAGCTATATGCTGTCTTGCTATATATGTATCGATTCCTTTAATCATTTTAAAGAACTAACTTCTGTAATATTTTTGTTTTCTCTTTCAATGATTTTGTTACTTTGTTTTCTTTCTTCTAAATTTAAAAAATTTATTATTTTTTTTTCCCTAATTTTATTTTATTTTTAAACTTTACATAATTGTATTAGTTTTGCCAAATATCAAAATGAATCCGCCACAGGTATACATGTGTT
>NW_011495070.1:0-386 GCF_000754665.1 Bison bison bison | reverse complement strand
AAGACTAGTTCAATAGTAATGGTGAAATGGGCACCCTTGTCTTGTTCCTGACTTTAGAGGAAATGCTTTCAATTTTTCACCATTGAGGATAATGTTTGCTGTGAGTTTGTCATACATAGCTTTTATTATGTTGAGGTATGTTCCTTCTATTCCTGCTTTCTGAAGAGTTTTTATCATAAATGGATGTTGAATTTTGTCAAAGGCTTTCTCTGCATCTATTGAGATAATCATATGGTTTTTATTTTTCAATTTGTTAATGTGGTGTATTACATTGATTGATTTGTGGATATTGAAGAATCCTTGCATCCCTGGGATAAAGCCCACTTGGTCATGGTGTATGATCTTTTTAATGTGTTGTTGGATTCTGATTGCTAGAATTTTGTTAA
>NW_011495069.1:11578891-11580742 GCF_000754665.1 Bison bison bison | reverse complement strand
CCTCCCATCCTGGATAACGGTTGTCCTGGTAACAGGTAACCCGGACAACCTCTGCATCATCCCAGGTCCCTCACAGACCTGCTTCCCAAAGAGTGAGTAGAACAGGGCTTCACAACCCCGTTCTGCCCAAGAGGCGACTTGCCAGCCTGCATCATGGCCAGGGCATGAGCAGTGATGTTCCTGACCCCAGGCGAAGATGCTCTTTCCTTCACCAGCAGAGCTTCTGGGAGGGACATTCCTGGTGCTCCAATGGCCATGCCCAGTAAGGCAAGCCTGTGACCTGCTTACCCAGCACGAGCTGCTAACCAGTCTAGCTGCCGGCCTCTCCTGCAAACCTGCAGGGTGTGTCCCACAGGCTCACGCCCCGTGAGCTGTCGTTCCTTCTAGCCTCCCTGGTGAAGATGCTCCAGGCAGAGGGAACAATATGCGCCAAGGCTTGGATGTTTGGGTGGCAGAAGAAAGACAAGCATGACTTGTCTTTCTTCTTGAACAGGGGGATCAGAGCTGGACACAGCCAGACTTCCCTGGGCCTTGGAGGCTGCATTAGGAATTCAGGACTTGAGTTGAAGTGCCACAGTAAGTCACTGAAGTTTATTAAAGTTGTATTTTTAAAGCTGCCTCTGGCTGCTTTGTGCTTAGAGGCGATGGTATGAGACCTTGGGGCCCAGGGCCACTGTGAGCGTGGGCTGTGTCCCCATGAAACAGGAGCTTCAGAGTGTGAAGCAGAGCAGGGATGGCCCCACCTTGAGTCTCACGGGGTCACCCGGCTCCTGCAGAGAGTGGCGGGAGCAGGGCCAGGGCAGAGGCAGCGACCAGGCAGGAGCCCAGTGCCCTGGCGCAGGCGTGATGGTGGTGGGACCAGCATCAGAGCCTGCACAGCAGGAGAGGATCTCAGTTCTGGGGTTAAGTAACAGTCAAGCAAATGGGAATGATTCACTCCCTGTATGTTAGGCATTATCTGTTCTTAAAACGGCATATTACTTTAACATTTCCTTCCCTGTAGAAGGCCATTCTAACAAAACAGAAACATAGAGGAAGATTAAGAATGAAAATATTAATTGCATTATATTCATGGTCGTATAAAATGAAATCATCCAAATCACATAAATAGGATGTTAAATTACGAAACATTAATCAAATGGACTACTTTCAGGAAACTATGAGATGGGAAACTGGTCAAACATGAGTGTCAGGCAGGCAAGACCCGAATCTGTGTGCGCGGCAGTGGAGGGCACAGCTGGGCTTCTCTAAGACCCAGGAGTGTCAGGCAAGCAAGACCTGAATCTGTGTGCGCGACATTGGAGGGCACAGCTGGGCTTCTCTAAGACCCAGATGTGCGGAGCCCCTCCCCACGGCTCTGCAGTGGAGAAGCGGCATCTGCCACCCCCCCAACCCACCTTCATGTCCATTTTCGTGAAATTTGCTTTCGCTAAGAAAGCATGAAGGGAGGTGGGGTGGGTCCTTTCCAGAAAGGAGGGTCAGAGTTCAACATTCGGATCTTCCCTGTCGCAGCTGAGAGGGAATGTTGCGTGATGTCACCACGTGAAGATGGTGACATCCTGAAACAGAGGTGCCTCCATCAGGGAGGGTCCCAAGATGAGCCAAGCCCTCCCTGCTGACCACAGTGGACACATTACACGCGTTGTTTGGAGGGTTGCTTATTATTGTGTCATATCCGAGCTCACCCTGACAGTCACATGAAAGCAAAAATGTACATAGATGAACAAAAGAATGAAGAAGGATATCAACAATCAACTCTTTGCGACCCCATGGACTGTAGCCCACCAGGCTCCTCTGTCCATGGAATTCTCCAGGCAAGAATGCTGGAGTGGGTAGCCATTCCCTTCTCCA
>NW_011495069.1:11563940-11576667 GCF_000754665.1 Bison bison bison | reverse complement strand
TCTCTAACCCCTATGTCCCTAAGGAACCCCTGAGGCCAGGGACCCAGCCTTGCTCCTCTCTGTTCCCCTTGCCCTCAGGATGAGGGTCCCACCTGTGACCTAGAGACTTGAAGGTTTGCAAAAACCCAAGAGTAGGTGGAGGGACATCCTTCCTGCGTGGGCGGGGTCTCCCACCTACCAAGCTCCTACACACTCTAATCCCCCCGAGCCAGCATGGCTCAGCCCTCACTTCTTTCAATTGTCAGCTGCTCAGCTCAAGGTCACCTGCTCAGCGAGGTCTTCCTGGGCCCCTGCTGCCCCCTCCCATCAGACTCTCCTGCTGCTCACTTCCGGTCTCTGCACCCGGCACTGCTGTCTCCCCAAAGGGAACATCAGCTCATCCCAGGGCCCGGAACAGAGTCTGGCAGGTGGCAGGCACTCAGCACACTGTTGGGTGTGAGAGTGGTGGGTGAAGCCTCAGTTTCCCATTTGGAAAAGGGAAGTCCCCTCTCTGTGGTCTTCAGGGTCTCTCACACGTCTATCCCCCACAAGGTCTGTGTGTCTTAGAGCTAGGAGGACCAGAAAGACCGGAAATGGTGGGGATGGGCATAGGTCTGAGCAGGGGGCCAACAGGGTGACAGCCAAGGACCCCCCAACAGGGCTGGGTGGCAGTTTCATCTCACGCTTGGTGTCCAAGCTTGCATCACGGTGCTGGCCAGGAGCCTGGTGTGCAGTTATTAACTGTGATCTGCTGTAGGTGTGTAATTGTCAGATGGCTTTGTATATTTTGATAAATCTATAAATATGGATGGTAATTAACCATCATTAGCATATGCTTATGTTCTGCATAAGCGTGCATTGTTTCCCCGAGAATGCAAGTTGCCGATTCACAACCAAGACATAGGGATCCCAGGTTCATAGTCACGTGTCTCCATCACCCAGGACATGGAACATGTCCATTCATCGTCCTGGGGAGGAGGGGGCAGTGGGGACAGTGGGCAAGTTTCCCCACAGTTATGGAAGGTCCTGGACCTCCAGGAGAGACAGAGAGAAGGGTCAGGAGAGAGGTCAACAGTAGCCACCAGCCTGAACCAGGTTGACAGAGAGGAGGGGCTTCCTGAGCATCTGCCTGTGGCTCCGCCCAGGGCCCTGCAGGGGGTCAGAGCTGGAGCCCCATCTGCCCTCACTCACCTGGGGTCACCCATGAGTCTCAATTTCCTTGGCTTTAAAATGGAGATGAAAGCAGATCCTCTCTGGAGGAGTGGCTGTAAGGATTAAAGGAGCACGTGTGAGTGAAGGGCGCCCAGCACACACAGGAAGTGCTCACTTGTGTGAACTGATGCTCCTGCTGCTGTCATCCCAGGACTGAGACAGAGGAGGCACATGGGCCCATTTCACAGATGAGGCTAATCGCTGCGATGATTCCCAACTGCTGACATGTCTTTGGGCCAGGTGCTTGCACGCCTGACCCCATGTCCCCTTCACAAGCGCCCTACACAGCAGGTGCTATTCTGACTGCCCCCTCCATGGTAGGGGGAGGGGAGGCTGTGCCTTGGGCGGGTCAAGTACCTCCTGGATCACACAGCCCACGGGGAGCAGAGGCTCAGAGCAGGGCTTTCTGCCTCAGGGCCCGGGCTGGGCCACCACCTCACACAGCCCAGGACACTCAGTCACGAGCACTGATGAGAAGGTGGTGGACACTCATGGCCGCCCGCCCAGCACCCCACCACTCCTTCCTTCACTTGCAGAGCCCTGGATTTGTCCTGCAGCAACAGGCTCAGACCTGGTGGGCTTCCCCAGCCCAGAGATAAAGCCAAACTTGGCACCCCAGCCCCCTTCTCCAGTCACTGTTTTAGGGGTGAGAGTGTGACCCAGATCTGGCCATTGAGATATAAGGGAAAATCTGCTGGTAGAGGGACTGCTCCTGGGAAATATTTTTTCTGTCTCATTTCAATCCCTCCCTTCTTCTCAACTTGAATGTTTTAGTGTGAGACATGATGTGTGAAGCTCTGGTAGCCATCTTGCAATCATGAGGCAACAAGTGAGGAAGAAGTCAAGGATAATAACCAGCAAAGAGAAAAATATCTTACTTTTTGGCATCACTGAGTGTCTGACCCACCCCACAACTACCTCCCTCCAGACATCTTTCTATGGTCAATCATTATATCTTAATAACTTAAGCTGCTGTTGGATTTTCTGTTACTTGATACCCAACACATCCCAGATGATGGAAGCAGTCACCATGTGCCCAACTCTCGTCTCTCCTAACCCTCAACACACAGAGTCAGGGCTATTTGTCTACACCTCTGACTCCCATATCAGACCCGGGACCAAGATGGCCAAAGATGGTAAAGAAGAGAGAGAAAGTGCCTGGGTTTGTTGATATCTCTGAGCTTCTGACCACCCTGGAAACCCTTCCAACATCTGTTTTTATGAAATTATTTCATGTCTAGATAGCTTAGCTACTGTTGTTCAATTTTTTATTACTTGCTGTTCAGAAAATCTGAACTGATGGCAGCACCCCGCTATGCATCAAGCACCCAGCTATTTGTTTACAACTTTGTCTCCCTCACCAATCCCTGAACTCTTAGAGGGCAGAAGTTCTGTCTTGCTGATCTTTGTATCTCCCTGGCCCCAAGGGCCAACAGGGCATGACTCACAGTCAACCCAACTCCACAAGGAGTAACGTGAGTAAATGATGAGCGCACAGACAAACAAATGAGGGAGTAAATGGTGAGCAGGTGAGCATAATGGATGTGAAAATGCAGACTGTAAAGTGCTGCGCCCAAACGCAGGACTAAGATCTGAAAGGTGGGCAGAGACAGTGGCTGCAAGAGATACAGGTGCAATGAAAAGTCAGTGTTGCTTGTTCAGTCGTGTCTGACTCTTTATGACCCCACAGACTGTAGCCCGCAGGGCTCCTCTGTCTGTGGAATTCTCCAGGCAAGAATACTGGAGTGGGTAGCCATTGCCTCCTCCAGGGGATCTTCCTGACCCAGGGATCGAACCTGGATCTCCCACGTTGCAGGCAGATTCTTTACCTTCTGAGTCACCAGAGTGCAGAGCAGGAACTGAAGGAAATGTGGCAGCCCCTTTGTTTCAGCAGGAATGAGGCCGATGTCCTTCCAGATGTCCCCCCGTCTCTCCATGCTGCTGGCACAGAGGTCAGGTGGGAAGCCCTGCCCACCCCCTGCACGATCACTCCCTTGGCTACTGGAGCCTCTAACAGCCAGCGCCTCCTTTCCCAAGCCGGAGAGACAGGCTTTGTGCTCTGCCATTTTCCCCCTAAAAAATTGTTTCCAGAAACCAAATGGCTATCATTACACCAGATGCAATTCTTCGCTGCGTTATTTTGTAAGAGACAGAGGACGGGGCGCTGGGAGAGGAGGTGGGGGGAGAAGTGAGGAAAAAACCATTTAGGGTGAACAGACTCTAACATTTCAGCTCCGGGTTTTGCAGAGAAACTGGATTAAAGAATCAAATCAAATGAATTTTGCCATCAGAGTAAGAGATCTGTCTCCCCTAAAATGCTTTAATTTGACAGTTGGCTTCAAGGGGGCTGGCAGAATTCGTTTTGTGAGCAGACAAGATCAAAGAAGAAAGCAAAACACAGCCCGCCACGAGAACTCTGTTAACCGCTTGACATCATTGTGCTTCACCCAGAGTTGGATTTTTGGCAAAATGAGAAGTCATTTTCTTTCCACTGACGTCTGATATTTGTGGTGTCTGGAAAAGGTCCTGGGGCTGGCAGGGAGGATGCGGTTGGGGGAGCGGCGGGGCACGGTCAGCAGACAGACAGGGGCCTCACTGTTCTGCCCTCCTGCCCTCAGAGTCACCTGGGGAAGCTGGCAAAGATGAGCCCTGAACAGTAATGGGCTCTAGGGCCCAACCAGTCTTTCTATGTCTGTGCTTCCTCTGGGCCTGTAGCCCATCGCATTGCCAGAGGATGGATTTGAGGCTGGACATTGACCCCTTGAGGCCCATCCTGGCTGCTCAAATCAACAGCCTCCCCCACCCATGATCTATGCACTCTCAGCATCACCCTGGATGCTGGTGGTTCTCCAGGTGGGGCCTGAACCCTACCCCCCACCCCCACCACGGCGTCTCTGGCCCATAAATTAAATGGGCAATTTATGGGCCTGACACATAGTTTCATATTAGCTGCACCAAGATCAATTTTAATGCCTCCTCTAATATAATGGCCTTGAACATCTCCTACCCCTCTGATTTGAGTGCTTTCTTTTCATCGGTTCCCTGGCAGCCACGTCCTCCTCCCTACCTGGCACCCTCCTGGCCAACATACAGGTGACTGCATGTTCATTCATCAGTTCATCAGTTATTATGGGACACACCAAGACAAATAAAACTCCCTTGCCCTCTGAAGGTTTATAATCTGTTTCTTTCTCTGACATAGCTGGTCCCAAAATCAGGGTGGCAGACCTCAAGAAGAACTGTGGGAGGAGGGACAGTGCAATGCAACAGATACAGACACAGACTCTGAGAAAGAAAGACCTGGGATTGCACCCCAGTTCCAGGGTCACCAGCTGTGTGTCCTTAGGCAAGTAACTTAACCTCCCTGAGCGCCACACCCCTCACCTGAAAAGTGGAGAGAACAGTATCTGCTCTGTCTGGGGGAGAGCCTGGCTCAAGATGAGTGCTCACTTCAGAGCAGCCTTTATTTTCTCAGAGACAGTCGGGCTTTAGGGAAAGAACCAGGCACACCCCGACTCCACTGCTTACAGCCTCATTTGACCTCTGAGCCTCAGTGTCCTCATCAGTGAAATGAGGAAACACAGCCTGATCTTTAGGAGGGCAGAGAGGGGACCTGAGACACCGATGGGAACTCAGGGGACATCGTTTCCAGCCAGGAGCCCCTGAGGCCACTGTCCCATGGGGGACAGTGGATGAGAGTTGCTCTGAGGAGGTGGTAGGGACAGGAGGGACACTTGGTCTCCCCAGAGGAACAAGGTCTCTGCTCAAGGCTCCCATCTGCCAGGCTCCAGAACCATCCATGGCTCCCAGCGCTGCCTGTTCAACCCACTTCCCCTGCCTCATCTCCCTCCAGACCTAAGCTTCAGGTCTCCAGACCACCCCCGATCCCCAATCCACCACACTGCATTCATGCTTCCCACCTTTACCCTCCTGACCCCTCTCCTGGAATGCCCCTCCCCCAGCCCCACCTTCTGAAACTCAAGTCCCCTTGAAGGCTCAGCTCAAGTGTGTCACCTCCTCCAGGAGGCCTCTGATTCCCTTTGCTGCCGTCCCTCCTCCATTCCCAGAAAACTCAGCTGATGTCCCTTCTACAGAGCTTGTTTTAGTCTCACCAGTAGACCACAAGCTACTGGAGGTGACAGGAAGTGTTTTCTTCTCTCCCTGATACCTGGTACATGGCCTGGCACCGAGTAACTCTCAAAGTAGTCTGGACTAATGATTGAGGGAGTTAATGAATGAATGAATATGACTAGCCTCCACTTATACAGGACCCAGGCACCAGGCTGACATTTTACAAGCATCGTTTCATTTAATCCTCCCTACAACCCCTTGTAGAGTGTACTGATACACTCTATTCTGTATGATACTGCCCATCATTCAGATGGGCAAACTGAAGCCCAGGGGGTTGGGTCACTTACCAAGATCACATAGCGAGTAAGCTGAGGCAGTAGAACCTTCCTGCTCAGCTCCATCTGAAGTGTCTCAGTCTCCTGGTCGAGCTGATCTCACAATTCACAGTCATGTCCAGGGCTTCCCTGCTGACCGCTCCACCCACTGAAGGACCCAGGATGGCTGCTTTGGCTGAAAGTCATGATCACAAACATCCAGTCTCAGTCCTAGAGCAACAAAGCACAAAGAGTATGTCTAAGATGGTTTCTGCATCCATAGGAAACCCTCCCAGTCCCACCTGCAGCTCCCCAACTGTCCACAACAACAGTGGAGACCTCTCCCAAGCCCACATAGGCGGCTGGCAGTTCCCTCTCCTCAGGTCCAGGTGATCTATGGATCACAGGTACATGGGCTGTAAACTCAACATCTGGTGTGTGTCTGCATCAAGCGGGGGGCCACAGAGTCATTCAAACCCCTGAGATTCTCAGGAGGGGAGGAAATATCTCAGAGAAAAAGCAAAGAGAGTGAAGAGGAAACAGATGTGTCAAGGAGATTAATCCAGCCCCCAGACATGAAAGAAACATGTTCAATTGTATTCAATTATATTCTGTTGCATTTCATTGAAATGTACATGTCGTACTTAGCTGCCTGCAAGCCTCGGATTACCCAGAGAGAAAGTGGAAGAAAGACAAGAGAAGAAAAACACAGACCAAAAAAAAAAAAAAGCTCCTGAAATTGGAATCACTAAGAGAGAAAAGAAAGCCAGACATCAGACGAAAACTGCTGCTTGGCACCCGGGCCCTCTCAGCACTGACTCCAGGTCCCTGCGGCCATAAAGTCCAGGGCCAGCCAGATATCCTGCTCACTGGCACCAAGGAGGAGTCCCAGGTGGGAGTCAGCAGACTCCACTTGCTTTGTGAGAAGCCTGAAGACTTCAGAGGCCACTGGCATGGTGAGAGGACAGGGAAAAGAGCAAGAAGAGATGACACTGGCAAAGCCCAGGGCAAAGGGATACCGTCCCCCGGGGACTGTGCCCTCCTCCACAGGTCTGTTGAACCCAGGCTACTTCCTCCCATTCACCTAGAGCCAGACATCCTAGAGTGTGAAGTCAAGTGAGCCTTAGGAAGCCCTGCTGCCAATAAAACTAGTGGAGGTGATGGAATTCCAGCAGAGCTTTAAAATCCTAAAAGATGATGCTATTAAAGTGTTGCACTCAGTACATCAGCAAACTGGGAAAACCCAGCAGTGGCCATAGGACTGGAAAAGGTCAATCTTCATCCCAATCCCCAAGAAGGGGAGTACTAAAGTATCTTCAAGCTATCAGACAGTTGCACTCACTTCCCTTGCTAGTAAGTTTAGGCTCAAAATCTCTCAAGCTAGGCTTCAGCAGTACTTGAATCAAGAAATTCTGGGTTTAGAAGTACAAGCTGGGTTTAGAAAAGGCAGAAGAACCAGAGATCAAATTGCCAACACTCTCTGGATCATAGAAAAAGCAAGGGAATTACAGAAAAACATCTACTTCTGTTTCATTGACTATGCTAAAGCCTTTGACTGTGTGGATCATAACAAACTGGAAAACTCCTAAAGAGATGGGAATACAGGGCCATCTTACCTGTCTCCCAAGAAACCTGTATGTAGGTCAAGAAGCAACAGTTAGAATCTTACATGGAACAATTTTGAAATGACTGGTTCAAAATTTAGAAAGTAGTATGACAAGGCTGTATATTGTCACCCTGTTTATTTAACTTATATGCAGAGCCCATCAAGCGAAATGCCGGGCTGGATGAGTTACAAGCTGGAATCAATATTGCCAGGAGAAATATCAACAACCTCAGATATGCAGATGATACCACTCTAATGACAGAAACCGAAGAGGAGCTAAAGAGCCTCATGATGAAAGTCAAAGAGGAGAGTACAAAAGCCAGCTTAAAACTCAGTATTAAAAAACTAAGATCATGGCCTCTGGTCCCATCACTTCATGGCAAATAGAAGTGGAAAAGGTGGAAGCAGTGACAGATTTCCTCTTCTTAGGCTCTAAAATCACTGTGGATGGTGACTGCAACCATGAAATCAGAAGATGATTGCTTCTTGGAAGGAAAGCTATGACTAACCTAGATTGTGTATTAGAAGCAAAGACATAACTTTGTCAGCAAACGTCTGTATAGTCAAGGTTATGGTCTTTCCAGTAATTGGGTACAGATGTGAGAGTTGGACCATAAAGAAGGCAGTCCAGAGAAGTCAAGTAACTGGAGTGGTAGAGCACCGAAGAATTGATGCTCTTGAACTGTGGTGCTGGAAAAGACTCTTAAGAGTCCCCTGAACAGCGAGGAGATCAAACCAGTCAATCCTAAATGAAATCAACCCTGAATATTCACTGGAAGGACTGATGCTGAAGCTGAAGTTCCAATATTTTGGCCACCTGATGTGAAGAGCCAACTCATTGGAAAAGACCCTGATGCTGGGAAAGATTGAAGTCAGAAGGAGAAGAGGGTGACAGAGGATGAGATGATTGGATGGCAGCACCAATTCCAATGGACATGAACTTGGGCAAACTCTGAAAGATGGTGAGAGACAGAGAGGCCTGGTGTGCTGTGGTTCACGGGGCCGCAAAGAGTCAGACACGATTTGGTGGCTGAACAACAACATCGAGTGAACAGTTAGACCCGTTTTAATTGTGACTTGCTTTGGCCAATGAGACATGAGAGACCACGGCATCTGCCACTTCCAGGAGGGAGCATTTAGAGCCAGCACACAATTTGCTCATGATCTCAGAAAGCCCACATGGAGGTAAAGCCACATCAGCCCAGGGTGACTGCAGAGAGAAGAGCCGGTCACCTGCCCTGGGCATGGCAGCGCAGAGAGAGGGCCTCCTCTTGAGTTGGGCATGCTGCGGCCATCGGTTACCTCAGTGTAGCCCAGGCCCCTCAAGTGACGCCACCGCTGGAACCAGGTCACCCGAGAAGATCCCCCCTGCTCCCAGGCCCTCATGGATGCTGGTCCCTGTGGGATAAGTCACTCCATGCCACCCATCACTGGTCTGGAGTGCCCTTCCTATATCCAGGAAGCCAGTTCCCTGGGCTCTGACTGCCCAGACCTGGACCAGACAGGCACATCCCGTAATAACATGCAGATCATCCGAGAACCTCTGGGCTCCAGGTTCCTCTCTGTTTACTCATCCCTTCAACAAAGAAGCCCCTGGACAGAGTCTGTGCCAGGCCTGTGCCTGGTGCTGGGTTTATCCAGGGAGCAGCCCCTGCCCTCCCGGAGCTCACAGACTAGTTCAGGAGACAGCTGGTGCCAGTGAGCACCCAGAAAAGAACTGAGTGGAGCAGGGGGAACACTGGGGGTGGGCAGAGGAGGCCGGGGGAGGGGAACCAAGTCTGCAGGTGGGGTGGACTGGTCATAGTCGGATGATCATCTGAGACGCAGAGGTGAGAGAGACCAGCCAAGTGAATGGAGGGCAGGAAAAGGCATTCCAGGTGGAAGAGCTGCATGTGCAAAGTTCCTGTGGCAGGAAGGGCCTTGGGGAGAAACAGCAGAGCAGAGGGAGGGGAGGGATATAGAGAAGGGGGGACGGAGCCGGACCACACAGGCCTGCTGGCCACAGGGAGGAGCCTGCACCTGATTCTTCTTCAAGGAGAAGCCACTGAAGGGGCCTGGAGGGGAGGGTCATGGCCAATTCACATCCAGAACATTCTCTGGGCCCAGGGTTTAGCACAGGGCTTGGGCATACAATGGTGCTCAATGAATGCTGTTGACAGCAGTGACACATGAGGGAAGTAAGGAGACTCTTTAGGGTACTGTTGACTCACCCTGGTCAGTCCACATGCTCCCAAAACTCAGCGAGGAGTCCACTTGAAGACAGGGATAAGCTGCTCCAGGGAGCAGCTGCTGCTGCCTGGAGCCGGGGCTTCTCAGATGTCATCTCACATGTCAACTCACATGTCACCTCACATGTCAGCTCATGTCAGTTCACAGGTAATCTCACATGTCATCTCACGTCATCTCGTGTCAGCTCACATGTCATTTCACATGTGAGCTCACGTGTCTTCAGTGAGAACCCCACAAAGAGGTGCACAGACATCCAGTGCATTACTGATTGTTGTTTTTGCAACAAAATAGGTCCCAAATGGAAACACTCTAACCCTAAGACACACAAACAAGATTCTCATTAGAAAGGGCATCAAGACATATTCAATATGGAAATCAATGCACACTCGTGGAAAGAGTTACTAGCTGAATAATGTGGAAGGGCAAGTCAATAGAACTCAGTAAATGCAGAGGAAAGAAGCCACAACTCTCTCCCTGATTATAGGGTTGGAAACACTGAATTGATAAAACAATGACACTGAATTACGAGGAAACATGCAACTTCTTAACAGAAGAGATAGAAACCAGTTAATGTGATATCTGCTGAGAGAGCATCAAAGCCCATGGTCAGGTCTGAGCATTTTCTAAGCACATGAGTGAACCCCAGAGTCTGACCTGCATCCCAAAGTGAGCCCTGGGGCTGGGCCAGTGACCTGGCATCATCTTCTCTGAGCTGCGTCTCCCCAACACCTTCTCTGGACCACACGCTGGTCTGTCATGTCCACCTCTCCACCCTCCGTGTGCAGCCCACCTCTTCCAGGAAGCCTTCCCTGATGACTTCAGACCCCAATCACCCCAACTCTGAACTCAGCCCATCCTTCCCCTATTAAACGTGAGGTGGTCCCAGCAGAATGTAAGATTAACAGATTACAGGGCACAAAGGCAGATGATAGTTTCAAGTTCTCTCTCTCGTAGAAGGTGATCTCCTCTGGCATTTCTACAGCACTTTACAGTTAGCAGAACCCAGCCACGCCCCTCATTGTAGTGGACGCTCAGAACCTCAAGCTGCAGGTAAGACTGAGCCTGGGGTCAGAATCTCTAGGTTCAAATCGTGCCTCCACCACTTCCTAGTTGACCTAGTTGAGCAACTTCTTTCCCATTTGATATTGTTTCCTCATCCGTAAACTGGAGCTAACTAACAATGTTATCTCCTTTGTAGGACTGTTATAAGGTCTGTACATGTAAAGCATGTAGGACAGGGCTCGGCCTGTAAAGGTCTCTCCATCATGTCTGAGATCTTTATCATCCTTCCCATTTTACAGAGGAGCAAACTGAGGCACAGAGATGCTGAGGCATGTGTCCAGGATCACACAGATGACCGCTGTGAGAACCAGCTCTTTAACTCGGATCCAGAGTGTCTGGACCCCCATTCCATTTATCACGTACCAAGGGCTGCCCTGTTCCATCTACACCTTGCCTCGTCCCACAGCCATCCAGGTGAGGAAACTGAGACCCTGGGCGTGCATGAAAAGTCACTCAAGGTCCCACAGCCAGTAAGGGAAGAATTTCCCACAGTGCAAACCCAGGGCTCCCAGTTGCCACAGCAAAGGCTATTTCCTCCTCCGTTCCTTGTTCTGAGGCCGCAAGGGTGACCAACGGGCCCAGCTGAGGGGAGGGGGCTACAGGGACAGGCGGCCATTTGGGGCCCATAGGGAGAGCAGCCTGGACAGCCAGCTCTCAGGGCTCCAGAGATTGAGTTCGGAACTTTGCCAAAAACTCTGCAGATTTCAATCCATTGCAAAGCCAGTTCTCCAAGAGCCCCAGGCAGGAGGCAGCAGGGTTTATGCCTGGGGTTTATGCCTCCTGTTCCTCTTCAGCAGAGATGTTCCAAGGAGCCAGCTATAAATCCTGGGAAGACGGATGTGTCATAAACTCATTATTGTTCCCTTCCCAGAGTCAGAGGTCATGTCATTAACTTCCTGCCTACTCTCCCATGCAGATCTGCAGTGAGGCTGCAAGCCTGTTTTAGGAACAGTAAATCCATCCCCCTCTACCCTTGGAAATCAATTGGAAACCTCATTGCTAAACTGACCCTTAACATAAAAGCTCTCAAACCACAGGCCTGTTCTGGGCCGGACCAGGCTTCCGAGGGATGTGCCCTGAGGAGACACCATCCCGGAGTCGGACCCAGGTTCTGTCCAGAGTCGGGAGCACCGCAGGGACTAGGCAGGCCAGGCCCTGTGTCAGGGACACAGTGAGCAACAGTGGGGAAACCCCAGCTGGGCCGGGCTCTGTGCTTAGCTCACTCTCTCCTCCCCCTTGGAGGCCCATCCCCTCCACAAGTCTCTGTCAAAGGGGAGAAGGTCCACTCAGAGATGGTAGGGGTCTTACCAGCTTCCCCTCAAGAGTCAGGCTGAGGATGGGGACCACGGCCTGGCCCTCGGTCCAGCCTCAGTCCAGGAGACAAGGCTTCCTCACTGCCTCGAACACGGAGTCACAAACCCAGGCTTCTCCTTAGAATATGCTGGCTCTGAATTAAACCAAGAGATTTGTTCCCATAACCTGCCCTTGCTATTTTTGAAGAAGAGAAAACTTTTCATGTGCATTTGAGTTCAGTCACTCAGTCGTGTCCAACTCTTTGCGACCCCATGAACTGCAGCACACCAGGCTTCCCTGTCCATCACCAACTCCTGGAGTTGACTCAAACTCATGTCCATTGAGTCGGTGATGCCATCCAGACACCTCATCCTCTGTTGTCCCCTTCTCCTCCTGCCTTCAATCTTTCCCAGCATCAGGGTCTCTTCAAATGAGTCAGTTCTTCGCATCAGGTGGCCAAAGTATTGGAGTTTCAGCTTCAACATCAGTCCTTCCAATGAATATTCAAGACTGATTTCCTTTAGGATGGACTGGTTGGATCTCCTTGCAGTCCAAGGGACTCTTAAGAGTCTTCTCCAACACCACAGTTCAAAAGCATCAATTCTTTAGCACTCAGCTTTCTTTATAGTCCAACTCTCACATCCATACATGACTACTAGAAAAACCATAGCTTTGACTAGATGGACCTTTGTTGGCAAAGGAATGTCTCTGCTTTTTAATATGCTGTCTAGGTTGGATATAACTTTTCTTCCAAGGAGTAAGCGCCTTTCAATTTCATGGTTGCAGTTACCATCTGCAGTGATTTTGGAGCCCCCTCAAATAAAGTCTGCCACTTTTTTCATTGTTTCCGTATCTATTTGTCATGAAGTGATGGGACCAGATGCCATGATCTTAGTTTTCTGAACGTTGAGCTTTAAGCCAACTTTTTCACTCTCCTCTTTCACTTTCATCAAGAGGCTCT
>NW_011495069.1:11560316-11563840 GCF_000754665.1 Bison bison bison | reverse complement strand
ATAAGGGTGGTATCATCTGCATATCTGAGGTTATTGATATTTCTCCCGGCAATCTTGATTCCAGCTTGTGCTTCATCCAGCCCAGCATTTCTCATGATGTACTCTGCATATAAGTTAAATAAGCACGGTGACAATATACAGCCTTGATGTATTCCTTTCCCTATTTGGAATTTTTTTTTTTTTTTTTGAATTGCTATTTTTGAAGAAGAGGAAACTTTCACATGCAGGCAGAGAATTGACCGTCCTGTGTTCACAGAAATGAAGGACTATTTCTGTGAGTACTGCTAGGATTCGAGTCTCCTTTAGGGTTCATTCCCCGCCCCTCGCTTTGGTAATTTTAAATTTATCTTTTAAAAATTTTCTTACTGAGATTTTCAAGATCTGGGGATTTTGGGGGTTTTTTTTGTTTGTTTTTTGTTTTTAAATTCTCTTGGGTTCTTGTTGAAGAGAACAGGCCAATCATGTTTGCTGAGGGAAACGACTGGCTGATTCAGGTGGGTCAGATACAGAGAGATAGAATTTGGGAATAACCTTTGACCAGCTTCCTGCCTCAGCAGTATTCTTCACCACCAGTGGGGGCACTTTTAAAACAAAGTTGCAAATTCGTTGCTGTCTCTGCCCACAACCCTTTGATCAAGAGTGTATGGTGGAAGCCATATGACATCCAAGGCTAGATCCTAAAAGCTGCAGTGTGAGAAGTCCAACCACCCCCAAAAGCCACCATGCTGTGAGGAAGCCCAAGCCAAAGGGCTGGGCTTTGGTCAACATTCTCAGCAGAGTCCAGACTTCAAGGCTATCCCAGCTCAAGCATCAGACATGTGAGATGTGAGCATTCTCTGCCGCTGCTGCTGCTAAGTCGCTTCAGTCATGTCCGACTCTGTGTGACCCCATAGACGGCAGCCCACCAGGCTCCCCCGTCCCTGGGATTCTCCAGGCAAGAACACTGGAGTGGGTTGCCATTTCCTTCTCCAATGCATGAAAGTGAAAAGTCAAAGTGAAGTCGCTCAGTTGTCTCTGACTCTTAACGACCCCATGGACTGTAACCTACCAGGCTCCTCCGTCCGTGGGATTTTCCAGGCAAGAGTACTGGAGTGGGGTGCCATCGCCTTCTCCGAGCATTCTCTGGATGCTCTTAACACCCAGCTGTCCAGGTTACCCCACTCTATCTGAATCTTTCATGCTGAGGCCCAGACATTGTAGAGTAAGGATCAGACCACCCCCACTGCCTGGAATGTTAGGTCCATGAGTCAAGGTAAATTGAATGTGGTCAAGCAGGAGTGGTCAAGCAAGAATGAATGTGGATATCTTAGGGTGCTGAAGCTTCAATAATTTGACCACCTGATGGGAAGAGCCAACTCATTGGAAAAGATCCTGATGCTGGGAAAGATTGAAGACAAAAGGAGAAGGGGGCAGCAGAGGACAAGGGGGTTAGAATCACCAACTCAATGGACATGAATTTGAGCAAACTCCAGGAGATAGTGGAGGACGGGGGAGTATTTTGTGCTGCAGTCCATGGAGTTGCAAAGAGTCAGACATGTCCTATCGACTGAAAAACAACAACACCCCCAGTGCACTTTGTCCAAATTTTTGACTCTGATTGGCTTTTTTTTTTTCATCTCTAATTTCTTTGGTATACTTTTAATAATTTTATTTCATTCAAGTGTAGTTGATTTGCAGTGTTGTGTTAATTTCTGATGTATAGCAAAGTGATTCAGTTATACATATCAATCAGTCTGTTCAGTCGCTCTGTTGTGTCCAACTCTTTGTGACCCCATGGACTGCAGCATGCCAGGCTTTCCTGTCCTTCACCAACCCCCAGATATAAACATTCTTTTTCATACAGACTCTGGTTGTTAATTCACATGACTAAATTTGGATGGGGTGGGGAGAACAGTAGAAGTTGCTATCTAACAGTGGATAACCAGATAATACGAAACAATATTCAAAGTGGTTTGACTCTGAGTCTCTATCTTAAACTCTCAGAAAGTTAATGTGTTTATCCTGGGAGAGGCCACCGGTGCTGGGTGTTTCAGATAGCCTTTGCTGTGTAACAAAGCAGCCCAAGCCTTGGAAACTTGCAACAGCAGCAATCTATTGTTTACCACCCAGTGCCTGGCTAGGTGACATCGCTGCTGGTTTCACCTGGTCTTACCCTTGTACTGCATTTCATCTGGTCTGGAAAGTCCAACTTGGCCCCCTTCACCCTACCCCACCCCCACGCCAGTAGTTGGATGCTGGCCAGAGGGCTTCAGCTCCCCACACGCCCACGTATCCTCCAGCAGTCTCAGGGCAGCATTCCAAGAGGGTAAAAACAGACGGCTAGGCCCTGAGGTCTACTCTTAGAAGGCTATCACATCTCTTCATCTCAGGTCTAGGGTAAAAGCCAGCCCCAGGCTTGTGTAGACTCAAGGGGAGGAAAGGAAGACGCCATCTTATTCTTTAAGCTTTATTTATTTTACTTCTGGCTGTGCTGGGTCTTTGTTGCTGCACGCGGGCTTTCTCTAGTTGCAGCAAACAGGGATATTCTTCACTGCGGTGCACGGGCTTCTCATGGCAGTGGCTTCTCTTGCTGCAGAGCATGGCCCCTAGAGCACAGGCTCAGTAGTTGGTGCACATGGGTTTACCTGCCCCTTGGCATGTGGGATCTTCCTGGACCAGGGATGGAAGCCATGTTCCCTGCATTGACAGGTAGATTCTTAACCACCGGACCACCAGGGAAGCGCAGACTCCATCTCTTGATGGAGCCAGTGGCGGAGTCATGCTGCAAAGGTGCACAAACCATGGGGGATGGGGAAACGGTGGCCATATTCCTACAACATGCCACACTGAGGAAGCTGTAGGCAAGCCAGCAGGAGAAGCCTGTGTGTTCTGTGTGGAGAAAAGAGGTCCAAGGGTGAGCCTAAGACCCCCAAGGGGCTCACTTAGTCCCACAGGCAGTGGCTCCCCACTGCACCCCCAAGAGGAAAGAGGTCCATGCTGTCCCTCCATGGTCCCTGTGGCCGCCCGGCCAGTCCTCCCCACCCTCTTTCAACCCAGTGTCAGCGAGTAGGGGTCAAACACTCTCCTCCCTGGTGTTATGTCTGTCGAGGCAGTCCAAGGGTAGGTTGGGAAAGTATTTCTGGATACAGCATTTGAGAAGGAAGTGAGTTTATTAAGAATGAAGAGTAGAGATAAAGTGGGCATTGTAAGCACAGTGGGCCGACAGCTCCTGACAGGCCAGGGAGAGTGGGCAGTTTTTGTGGGTTAATAGCCAATTTTTACAGTCTCAAGGCAAAGAAAACTCCTGCTGGAAGGTTGGCGTTAGTGCTTGGTTGGGACACTATGCTTTAGTCACTTCAGTCCTGTCTGACTCTTTGCAACCCCATGGACTGTAGCCCACCAGGCTCCTCTGTCCATGGGGATTCTCCAGTCAAGAATACTGGAGCAGGTTGCCATACCCTCCTCCAGGGGATCTTCCCAAGACCAGTATCGAACCCAGGTCTCCTGCATTGCAGGCGGATTCTTTTCCGTCTGAGCCACCAGGG
>NW_011495069.1:11546806-11560216 GCF_000754665.1 Bison bison bison | reverse complement strand
AGGGTCTTTGCTAGAGTGGGCATCTTTGCCTAATTGGAAGTCAGGGAGCTTGTTAGTGAAGATCAGGTGGGCTTTAGGCAACGGTTACAAAGCGACTCAGTCATCTTCAGAGGTGACCTTGGTTCTGGGCTCTGCTTTTGTGGCCTTGGCACAAGGCCTCGTACCTGTGGCCTGGGGCAGGGCTCCACAGTGTCTACATTTGCTTTCTATTCCAGCCCCACGGCATCCTGCCATGGATGAGTTTTCCTACATGCAGAGAGGCAGCCCGGCTGGGTACGTGGGGAGGTGCCCGTGACAAGGGGGCCTGGAGAGGCTTTGACTGCAGGCTGGGGGTGCTGAATGAGTCTCTAATAGAGGTGAGGGGAGGCTCATTCCAAGGGGCAACCCAGAAGGAAGGAAAGTGTTATTCACTCAGTTGTGTCTGACTCGTGACCCCATGGACTGCAGCCCACCAGGCTCCTCTGTCCATAGGATTCTTCAGGCAAGAATACTAGAGTGGGTTGTCATTCCCTTCTCCAAAGGATCTTTCCATCCCAAGGGTTGAACCTGGGTTTCCTGCGTTGCAGTCAGATTCTTTACCAAATGAGCCACCAGGGAAGTCCCTTTAGGTAGTAGAGTAATATCAAATCTTGTTTTAATCACATAAATGTCCATTATACTTATCCCATTCTAAATAACCATCGAAAGAATTTTTTTTTTTAATTCATTTGTGGTAACTCCTTTTTTGAAAGAAAAAATATGTTTTTCTCATTGAAATAGTAGCTAGACCTCTTTTTTGTTGATATTCTTAATTTTTTTGTTGATATTCTTAATTGCCTTTATTAGCATCTGTAAAGCCCATTGAGAAGACCTCAGTGAAGCTTCCTAAACTGTTTTTTTTTTTTTTTTTCATTCAAAAAAGTTCTTAGGTTAAAAGCAAAATGAAAAGCTGAGGGATGGCACGAGGTGAGGGCAGGTTGAGGAAGGGGCTGTCTGTGCTGCCCAGGAAGCTGCCCAGGGTAGGGTGAGAGACTCTTCCTCCCAGCCCCCACCTCGGGGATCTCCCACCAACAGTGTGTGGATAGGGGGTTCAGATCAGTCTTGCCTAAATCTTAAGGATCTGTGAGCTGGGGGACCAGGACTGGCCCAGCTTGGGTCAGACACCAAATTTAGAATAAATCCTAGTGGCCAGGGGAGGGGACAAGGTCAATTAAGACCAAGGGCACCCCTACTATCACCATCTGGAAAAGGATGAGAGCCAGATGGCTAGAGGAGGGAGAACTGGGCAAGTCCAAATCCTCAGGAGGAAGCAGATAAAAAAACTGAGGCTCGGAGCAGAGGAACTTCCCGAGGTCACCCAGCGACAAAGCAATCAAGCTGGGACCTGAACCAAACTCCAGAGCCTCTGCTCTAACCACTGAGCAGCAGAGTGTCAGGCTGCAGACTTAGCAGACTCCACAAAGCTGGAGAGCCTGCGGGACCCCCATAGCAGACCGAAGGGTCCTGCATCCCGGGACACCAGAGAAGGCAGGCGCTCTGTCCTGAGTGCCCCCAGCCCCTCTGGGAGGGCTCGGTTCTGTGAGCATGTCCAGGGTGTGGCGGCTGAAATGAGGGCGCATCTTGAAGCTTCCAGTCCTCACCACCACAGCCGATGCCAGTAAATTACTCCAAATAATGGGGCTGTTTGCTCAGGAAATCAAGGAGGCAGTAAACAGTTGCCAAAGTAATTAAACACAAGCGGTGAACGTGCCAGGCTTCTCAACGCCGCCAGGCGACTCCACTGCAGCCTCCCCTCCGCCAACTGAGATGAAGCCACTGTGCTCTTTGTCTGTTGAGCTGAGCAATGGAGAGCCAGGGAATCAAAGAAAATCCAGAGGGTATGGGGTAGTGGTCAGGTGCCTTGGGAACCACTGAATATAAAACCCTTGGTTTACAGATAGGGAAACTGAAGCCCAGAAGGGCAGAGAGGCCTGCCCAAGGACAGCAGGCTAGAGGCTGAGGTAGGTTAGAAATGTTCCCAGCACATCTGGATATGTGCAGGGTCAAGGTCATGCGGATAGGATGGAGTCTGACAGATAATGAAATGAAACTGAGGCTCTGAGAGGGTAGGCAACTTGCCCAAGGATTCACAGTAAGCGGCAGAACTAGGAGTTGGACGCAGGTCTGTTTGGCATGGGGCTTCCCAGTGGCTCAGATGGTAAAGAATCCACCTGCAATGCAGGAGACCCCTGTTCGATCCCTGGGTGGGGAAGGCCCCCTGGAGAAGGAAATGGCAACCCACTCCAGTATGCTTGCCTGGGAAATCCCATGGACAAAGGAGTCTGGTAGTCTGCATTCCATGGGATGACAAAGAGTCAGACACAGCTGAGCGATTAACACTACTGCTACTACTGTTTGGCATCTTAATGGCACTCTGCTGCCTGCCTCTCCTCGACCTCTGGATCAAAAGGAGAGGGGTTGGGAGAGATCAGGGAGAGCAGACTTCCATTCCGAGCTGAGGGAGAGCAAGAGCAAAGGCACAGAGAGGGGACCCTGTTTGGTGTTCATACCAGCTAGTCCTCTGGGTACAAGGCAAAGTCCCGCTCACCTTGCCATGAACAGTCCAGGGAATACACAGGCTCACATAACTGAGAGGTCCTGAGACACTCAGGGGTAAGACCGAATATCTTGCATTTGTCCAGCCAGACCCACCTCACCCTGCCTGGCACCCCAGAAGGATAACCTGGGTTGACTGCTGTTCCTCTGGCTTCTGCACTAGTGAAAATGCAAGTCACTCCGTCGAGTCTGACTCTTTGCGACCCATGGACTATACAGTCCATGGAATTCTCCAGGACAGAATACCGCAGTGGGTAGCCTTTCCCTTCTCCAGGGGATCTTCCTAACTCAGGGATCGAACCCAGGGCTCCCACACTGTGGGCGGATTCTTTACCAGCTGAGCCACTAGGGAAGCACATCTCCACTAGGGGGCGCTCCAAAGGGAGGCTGGAGGCAGGGAGGCCAAGGTGTTCATTGCTGCACTTCCTATGCCCGGCCACCAGGGCAGTGACTCACCGACGCACTCAGTTGTCCCAGGCAGACCTCTCCAAGCAGCCCCGTCTCCAAGTTCTGGCAACTGCTCAGTCCCCTTCACCCTTCTCAGGCCCAAAAGTAGCAAAGTAGCCCCTCTGCTACTTGCCCCGGAGAGCTGATCTATCCTTTGTGGTGTCTCTCCAAACCGGTTTTTTTTTTGTTTTTTTTTTTTTAGTTTTATTTATTTTTGGCCGGACTGGATCTTCACTGCTGCGTGTGGGCTTCCTCTAGTTGCGGTGAGTGGGGTCTACTCTCTACTTGCAATGTGCGGGCTTCTCATTGCAGCGGCATCTCTGGAGCACGAACTCTGGAACATGTGGACTCAGTAGTCGCTGTGCAGGGGCCTAGTTGCCCCATGGCATGTGGGATCTTCCCGGACCAGGGATTGAACCTGTGACCCCTGCGTTGGCACATGGATTCTTAACCACTGCATGCCCAGGGAAGTCCCCACACTGCTTTCACTCATGTAAATTCTCCATTTATTAAGTTTCCCTCAAGTTGCCCAATTTTGTTTCCCACTGAAGCCCAATCTCATAAAATTGGCTTCAGGTATGGCTTGAGCCAATGGCTCAAATGAGGACAACAGAGACCCGGGCTCTGTCCATCTCCCCGCTCCTCCTTTTTTGATACTAGCTTCATCCTCAGGCTCTCCACAGTAGCCCCCTTACCTTCTTACCCCATCCCCCACTCTACCCCACTCTCACCTCCAACGATCCACATTCTCCCAGTCTCACTTCCCCACATCACATACTTCGAGGAAGAGACAGTCTCTTTGAGTAGCTAAATGGAAAAAACCTATTTGTTTCCCCAAAGCTGGAGCAAATCTCCATGTCTCATTACTTCTGATTATGTTCCCAACCAAGCCAGTAACTGTGGGTGGCTAACTGGCTGTAGCCAATCAAGGCCCACCCTGAAGCTGTGAGCAGGCCAGTCTCACCTAAACCACATTGTTGAGGATGAAAAAGGTGTCAGATCCAGGAGAGCCTGGACATGCTAGGTTGGGGGGAGGGCAGTCAGGAGGCAATAGTCCAGTGGGCACTGATAGGGCCTGGCCTAGCACAGAGCTGGAGGCAGTAAGAAGGAAGAGGTTGCAGGGAGAGATGTGCAGATGTCCATTCCTGCATCGCAAGGACCCGGGTGAGGAACTGAATTCCAGAGGAGGCATCTGGTCCCAGGTGGCTCAGAACCTAAACTCGCAGGCCTTCCCAGACTGTGTTGATGGATAAATAGCAGCTGTAGGAAGTGTGAATGCAGAGCCAGGGCGCAGCAGCCACCCACACCTGCAAGTCATGGAGACCAGGCCACAGATGGGGAAAAACTGAACCACCAGATGGACCCAAGACAGGGTAGGAGGCTCTAGCGGTGAAAAGCTGACAGTCAGGTACAGCGAAATACTGACAGTCATGTAAGACAGGCAAAAGTCCTGGACTCTGAAAATCTCACCAACCTTGACCCAGATCTTGGCCCTGCCACTCATTTTCTGTGAAGCCTTAGGCAAGTTACTGATCTCTCTGGATGTTGGGTTTCTGATCTATACAAAAGACGGTTTAGACTTGATTAGAGGGACCAGCTGCCCGAGTCAGATTCTGGGAGCAACGTGGGCTGCAGCTCAAAAAATCGATCCCTGAGTCAAGGAAGAAGTTCTTCACTGTAGCCACCACCCCGCCACCCCCTGAGCTATCAGAGAGGAAGCACAGCACTTAATTGGACTGTTGAGGTGCTTGAGACTACATGGGCCTCATTAGGTATTTTGGCGAGCCTTACGTGTAAGTTGACCAGAAAGCCTGTCAAAAGTATCTGGGGACTGGAAGAGCAGGTGGTGCTAGAGGCAGCATGACAGGATGTCTCAGCAGCCCTACCCTAGGGACCTGCAAACCCAAGGACCCTTGTTAACTCAGGTCAGGTTGCTGATTAGAGCCTCTGGCAAAGGGAAGTAGTCCTTCCTGCAGGTGCTCCACAAGGAAGCAGGTACCCTGCCTCCCTGACCCAGCTACCTGGCTGCACTCCATCTGACAAAATAGCTTCCAGCCCGCTAGGGGGCACTGTGGAGACTACCACAAGCATAGGACCTCCGGGGAAGACTACACTGTTATTCCCATCTTGGGTTGGGTCCACCCAGGGGTTGACCCAGAGTGTTGGAAAGACACAGCAATTCCAGCTTAATTAAATGAAAATGGAATATTCAAGAGGGAAGGCAGTCTGGTCCCACACAAGTGTTCCCTAAGCTGAATATAGTAGAGCCACAGCTTTAGAGGCCATTGTACTTCTCAGTCGCCCACAGGGCAGCCTCTGTGTACTCTAAGATACCAGTTTTTGTCCCAGGAAGTCCCGTAGGGTGCTTGGGTTTGATTTACTGACATCTCAGCCAATTGAGTACGACAGGGCTGTTTGCTGTCACCCTGTTTGTTTAATCTTTGAACTCATCATGAGAAATGCCTAGCTAGATGAATTACAAGCTGGAATCAAGATAGGCAGGAGAAACATCAACAACCTCAGGCATGCAGATGATACCACTCTAAAGGCAGAAAGTGAAGAGGAACCAAAGAGCCACTTGATGATTGTAAAGGAGGAGAGTGAAAGAGCCAGCTTAAAACTAAATATTGAAGGAAAAAAAACAAGATCATGGCATCCAATCCCATTCAGTTCAATTCAGTTCAGTCACTCAGTCGTGTCCAACTCTTTGCGACCCCATGAATCCCAGCACGCCAGGCCTGTCCATCACCAACTCCTAGAGTTCACTCAAACTCATGTCCATCGAGTCGGTGATGCCATCCAGCCATCTCATCCTCTGTCATCCCCTTCTTCTCCTGCCCCCAATCCCTCCCAACATCAGAGTCTTTTCCAATTAGTCAACTCTTCATATGAGGTAGCCAAAGTATTGGAGTTTCAGCCTCTGCATCAGTCCTTCCAATGAACACCCAGGACTGATTTCCTTTAGAATGGACTTGTTGGATCTCCTTGCAGTCCAAGGGACTCTCAACAGTCTTCTCCAACACCACAGTTCAAAAGCATCAATTCTTCGATTCTCAGCCTTCTTCACAGTCCAACTCTCACATCCATACATGACCACAGGAAAAACCATAGCCTTGACTAGACGGACTTTGTTGGCAAAGTAATGTCTCTGCTTTTTAATATGCTATCTAGGTTGGTCATAACTTTCCTTCCAAGGAGTAAGTGTCTTTTAATTTCATGGCTGCAGTCACCATCTGCAGTGATTTTGGAGCCCCCCAAAATAAAGTCTGCCACTGCTTCCACTGTTTCCCCATCTATTTCCATGAAGTGATGGGACCAGATGCCATGATCTTAGTTTTCTGAATGTTGAGCTTTAAGACAACTTTTTCACTCTCTTCTTTCACTTTCATCAAGAGGCTCTTTAGTTCCTCTTTACTTTCTGCCATAAGGGTGGTTTCATCTGCGTATCTGAGGTTATTGATATTTCTCCCAGCAATCTTGATTCCAGCTTGTGCTTCATCCAGCCCAGCGT
This sequence comes from Bison bison bison, assembly GCF_000754665.1. Classification (NCBI taxonomy): domain Eukaryota; kingdom Metazoa; phylum Chordata; class Mammalia; order Artiodactyla; family Bovidae; genus Bison; species Bison bison. The sequence goes on along the minus strand of NW_011495069.1, from coordinate 11,553,684 downwards.
TTCTCGTGATGTACTCTGCATATAAGTTAAATAAGCAGGGTGACAATATACAGCCTTGACATACTCCTTTTCCTATTTGGAACATGTCCAGTTCTAACTGTTGCTTCCTGACCTGCATGTAGGTTTCTTAAGAGGCAGGTCAGGTGGTCTGGTATTCCCGTCTCTTTCAGAATTTTCCACTACTTCACGGCAAATAGAGGGGTAGAAAAGTGGAAGTACTGACAGATTTCCTCTTCTTGTGCTCTAAAATCACTGCAGATGGTAACTGCAGCCATGAAATCAGAAGACATTTGCTTCTTGGCAGGAAAACTATGAAAAACCTAGACAGTGTGTTAAAAAGCAGAAACATTACTCTGCCAACAAAGGTCCATATAGTCTAGGCTATGGTCTTCCCAGTGGTCATGTATGGTTGTGAGAGCTGGACCATAAAGAAGACAGAGCAGCAAAGAATTAATGCCTTTGAACTGTGGTGCTGGAGAAGACTCCTGAGAGTCCCTTGGACAGCAAGGAGATCAAATCAGTCAATCTTAAGGGAAATCAACCCTGAATACACATTGGAAAGACTGACGCTGAAGCTGAAACTCCAGTATTTTGGTCTTCTGATGCAAACAACTGACTCATTGAAAAAGTCCCTGATGCTGGGAAAGATTGAGGGCAGAAGGAGAAGAGGCCATCAGAGGATGAGATGGCTGGATGGCATCACTGATGTAATAGACATGAACTTGGGAAAACTTTGGGAGATGGTAAGGGACAGAGAGGCCTGGCATGCTGCAGTCCATGGGGTCGCAAAGAGTCGGACATGACTGGATGACTGAACAACAACAACAGCCAACTGATGATGACTTGTTCACTGAGCAGCTGTCCAGCCCTAGCAACTCTGAAGCCCAAACTGAGAGCCACTCCCCTTTTCTTGGACAACACTCATAAGAACAAGATGTTGTATTTTCAGTAACTCCTGGGCTGTGGCTAATGGCCTAGGTATCTGGTCAAGTGCACAGGAGATGGTTGGATGGTATATTAAAGATACCCTGCTATGGAGCCACGAGCTCTGCAAAGCCATTGCCAGAGCCCAGCAGGACATTTATAAACCTGTGTTGATGCCATACTCACATGACAGTGGATGTAGCAACATGGCCCATCAATCTGACAGCCCAGGCAGCCAGCATCACTACTGGGATCCCTCACGGGACTGGATGCTGCCATCCTGCCACCGTAACCTGATGGCTCCAAACATGGGTCTCCATCTGCATGGGCAGGAGGCACTGTGGAACCTGCCGCCACTCTGCTGCTCACTGTGCAGGAAGAGGACTGGCTTCTGTCGTGCTCTTGCGATGTTTGCTTCATGTTCGAAACGTGCTGGAGTCCTAGCCCTGGGTTTCTCTGTTTCACCACCACCCACCACACTGTAGCATCCACCTGAGTCCACCAGTCTGCCCTGTGGGACTTGGCGCTGGGGAATTAGTGCAACTTTGCTAACACTCCTACTGTTTGCCATGTGGGATGATAGACAGTCTTGCTCAGATCTAAGTCTCAGGTCTACATCTGGCACCTGGGGAGTGGTGGCAGGGTTACTCTTTACCATTCTCTATGAGGTTGGGAATCTTCCCTGACAGGCCCCCAGGGCTGGGGAACAGACAAGTTGGTGGGGAAGGTGGCTCTCAACACAGAACAAGAGTTGCAGGAATTGTACTCTGGGCACCTTCAAGGATTCTTTCTCCACCCATCTCTCTTGTTTCTGCTGCATTCAGCAAAGTGGTCTCACTTTCTCCCATCAGACCCATAAGGATAAGTAAGGTGACCCCAAGCAGGGCTTTCAGTTCCATCATCCCAAAGATAGTTTCTCCCACTTGCTCCTGTGGAAAGTCTCAGGGAGGGCTCTGATTGGCCCATCTCTGAGTCAATCAGTAGGACCCAGAATATAGTATTCTGATTGGTCAAGCCCGAGTCACGTGTCTGTTGCTGAGCAGGGTGAAGTCAAGTTACGGAATTGAGTGTCCTCAGAATCACATGGGAGAAGGCAATGGCACCCCACTCTAGTACTCTTGCCTGGAGAATCCCATGGACAGAGGAGCCTGGTGGGCGACAGTCCATGGGGTCGCACAGAGTCGGGCGCGACTGGGCGACTTCGCTTTCACTTTTCACTTTCATGCATTGGAGAAGGAAATGGCAACCCGCTCCAATGTTCTTGCCTGGAGGATCCCAGGGATGGGGGAGCCTGGTGGGCTGCCATCTATGGGGTCGCACAGAGTCGGACACGACTGAAGTGACTTAGCAGCAGCAGCAGCAGAATCACATGGGTCTGATGGAGGTTCTTACAGAGTGAAAGAGATGCTATAGGCAGAAGAGGGGAGGGCGATACAAAGGCAAACATTCTACTCACCCCTCACACACTTACACTCTCAGAGTTTGTTCCTCTTCGCCCTTTAAGACTCAGCCCTGCCTTCACCTGTATCAGGAACCTCCCTGGCCCCCTTCAGACTGTCAGAAGGCCTCTTCTGTATCCCTGTAGCATCCTGCACTTGCCATCACATCCCCACCAGTTGGTGCAAGTGGATCTCCCTCCCCCCATATCCTCCCAACCACCTCCCAACCACAGGGACTCCTGGAGGGCAGGGTCCTGCACAACCACCCCTGGCATAGCAATGATATCAGAAGCAGCTATTGGGTGAGACTTTCTAAGACTCACTAGTAGAGTAGACAAATCCTTCCAATGACTGGTCAGTCTGGTCCAGTCAGTCTAAAACCCAGCCAGTTCCCAGGAAGGACAGGGAAGCAGAGTGTGTAAAGCTGGTTCTGCAGGTGACCCACGGGGCAGTTCTGGTTCCTCTACCCAAAAGGTGACATGGCCAGGAGCTCTGTGTCACCAGGAACTGTCCAAGAACTCGGCCACACACAGCAAACTACTAGACAAAGAAAGGTGTCCCTCCAGTGGTAAAGAATCTGCCTGCCGATGCAGGAGACAAAGGAGACATGGGTTCAATCCCTGGGTTGGGAAGATCCCCTAGAGAAGGAAATGGCGACCGACTCCAGTCCTTTTGCCTGGAGAATCCCATGGACAGAGCAGCCTGGCAGGTTACAGTCCATGGGGTCAGAAAGAGTTAGACACAACTGAGCATCACACACAGCCCTCTTGTCTCATGCTGGTTGTTTGCACAAACAGCCACCCAGGACCTGCAGCCCACATCTTTCCCAGCCTCCTAGGAACTCAGGCAAGAGCTAGCCAGGCAAAGTCTTCAATTCAGCAACTCCACATGTAGGTGTCGATATCAGAGACAAACTCCCACATGCACACAGGAAGGCATGAACAAGGAAGTTTGTTGCAGTCATTTTTATAGGAAAAAAAAACCTAAGTATCCATAGGGGAATGATTTAGGAAGGGAACAAGGGAAGGAGGAGATCTAAATAATTGAACATGACCCATGCCTTGTGAAAAAGAATGAGGTAGCTCAGTTTGTGCTGACATGGAAAAATGTCATATATTTTAAATGCTAAAATGCCAGAGAACAAAACAGCACATATAGTATGATACCTTTAATGCTTAAAAAAATGCACAGAGCAAACACACATAGCTCAGTATACATTTATATGTTCAGAAATGCACATCTAAATAGTCTGTAAGGATTACTTACGACACTGACAACAGATTCTATATGGAAGAGATTGGAAAAAAATGGAGATGATTACAGAGAAGGATGAAACACAGGCACTTTTCTTTCATCTGAATTCGTCAACATAAAACAATAAGAAAATCTGTGCACAGCATTTGTGTAATTAAAAATAATTTTAAGTGAATGGGGGAAATGACAGGATAAGCTTATTGCAACATTGTTATAATAGCAGATAAGCCAAAAGCAACCTAGATATTCATGTATAGGGAACTAACTAAATAAATGATGGTGCCTATGGCAACAGAACGCCAGGCAGCCAGGGAAAGAATGGAGCAGGTCCATGTGGGAAGATGTTCTCAAATGAAAAAGCAACTTGAAAGCAGTGTGTATTGTGGCTTTCTCATTTTTGTTATAGAAAGAAAATTTAGAAAGTACATTAAAATGTATGCCATATTATAAAGAGTGGAACTTTGGAGTCATACAGAGCTGGGTTGAACGCTCTGCTATGTCTTACTTGTAGAGTGGCTTGGGTAGATCACTCCACATCTCTGAACCTCAGCTTGGCCATCTCTTTCATGGAGGATTAATTGAAATAAAGTACCCAAAATGTTTGTCACAGCAGAGACAAGAGAGCAAATTCATAATTTTATTTTGTTGTTATCGTTGCAGTGTTTCATCTAGAAAGTATATTTGGGGCAAAGGGAATATAGTGATTTTGTTCAGTCAATCCTAAAGGAAATCAACCCTGATTATTCACTGAAATAATGAATAATTCTTATTCATTCCAACTGATGCTGAAGTTGAAGCTCCAGTACTTTGCCCACCTGATGCAAAGAGCCAGCTCATTGGAAAAGACCCTAATACTGGGAAAGACTGAAGCCAGGAAGGCGAAAGGGATGACAGAGGATGAGATGGTCGGATGGCATCATTGATTCAATGGACACGAGTCTGAGCACACTCCAGGAGATAGGGACAGGGTGGCCTGGTGTGCTGCAGTCCATGGGGTTGCAGTTATACACAACTGAGCTAAATAATTCTTTTTTAAAGAACTTTATTGAGGTATAATTGAAATGCAATAAACTGAACATATGTAAAATATAAAATTGGATAAATCTTGGCATATGTGCATATCCATGAAACCGTCACAACAATCGAGATAATGAATATATCCATCACTGCCAGCAGGTTCCTCACACCCTGTTGTAATCCACCCATGGTGGTTCTCAGTCCCAAGCAAGCACTGATTTGCTTTCTGACCCCGTAGACTAGTTTGCATTTCCTAGAATTTAATGTAAGGAATTCACCCAATATGTGTGCTTCTTTATTTACTCCTTCCACTCAGCATAATTATGTGGTGATTTAGCCATGTTGATAAAGGTATCAAGAGTTCATTCCTTTTTACTGCTGAGGCATATAACATTGTCAGATCTCTATAAATCTTTTGTTAGATTCATCGAGAAGTATTTCATATTTTTAAGCCATTGTAAATAGGAGATATGAATTCAAGTTTCTGATTGTTCATTGCTATTGAAATAATCTTTCTAAAATTTGTTAATATGGTGAATTACATTTATACTTCTATAATAGACATAGGGTTATTCAAGTTATCTATTTCTTCTTGACTGAGTTTTGGTAGTCTGTGTCTCTAAAGGAATTGGCTCATTTCATCTAACAAATTTATGTGCATAATTATTCATAGTATTTCCTTATTATACTTATGTCTATAGGCTTAACATTCCTGATTTTGATTTTTTCTATTATCTCTCTCTCTCTGACCTAACTAGAAACTTGCCAATTTTATTTATTTTTTCTGAAAACCAGCTTTTTGTTTCCTTATTTCTATTAATTACCTGTTTTCTGTTTCATTCATTTATGCTTCAATTTTTATTATTTTCTTCCTTCTGCTTGCTTTAAGTTTAATGTATTCTTCTTCCTCTAATTTCTTAAGGTTATTTTTAAAGTGTTCTTTCTTTCTAATATATATATTCATGCTATAAATTTCCCTCCTAAACATTGCTTTAGCTTCATCCCACAAATTTTGATGTATTTTTATTCTTATTTAGTTCAAAATACATTTCAATTTTCCTTAAGATTTCTGCTCTTTTGATCCATGAGTTATTTAGAAGTATGTTGTTTAATTTTCATATTTGGAGAGTTTCTTAAAATCTTTCTGTTGTTGATTTCTAATTTAATTCCACTGAAGCCAGAGAACATACTTTCTATAATTTGTTCTTTTGAATTAGTTAAGTTTTGTTTTTTGGTCCTAGACATCATCTATCTTGGTGAATGTGTCACACGTACTTGAGAAGAACGTGTATTTTGCTGCTGTTGGGTGGAATATTCTATAAATGTCAATTCCTTAAGATAGTCAATAGTGTTGTTCAAATTGTCTATGTCTTTACTGGGCTGTGTCAATTGTGGATCAGTTTCACTTAACTTTCTTTTCTCCTCATTATCTGATCTCATTGTTTTCCTGCCCATTGGCATGCCATGTAGTTTCTGATTGGGTGCCAGACATTGTAAATTGTATCTTCTTGGATGCTGGACATTTCTGTATCTTTTTTTTTAAATACCTTCCCTCTCTTAATGAAGTACCATCCTCGATGCTGCAGGACTTCATGCTTTCTGAGGGTAACTGTTTTATTGGTTTGTTTGGCTTTTGCTCTGTAGGTTTTTTATTTTCCCCACGATAGGAAGCATGTGGTATCTTAGTTCTCCAACCAGGAGTCAAACCCACTTCCCTTGTATTGGAAGTAAGGGAGTCTTAAGTGCTAGACCACCAGGGAAGTCCCCATTTTTGTATCCTTGTGCATAATTCTGTGCTTTGTTCTAGGATACAGCTAAGTTACTTTGAAACAATTTGATCCTGTCAGTTCAGTTCAGTTCAGTGGCAACCCCATGAATCGCAGCACCCCAGGCCTCCCTGTCTATCACCAACTGCGGGAGTTCACTCAAACTCATGTCCATCGAGTCGGTGATGCCATCCAGCCATCTCATCCTCTGTCGTCCCCTTCTCCTCCTGCCCCCAATCCCTCCCAGCATCAGAGTCTTTTCCAATGAGTCAACTCTTCGCATGAGGTGGCCAAAGTACTGGAGTTTCAGCTTTAGCATCATTCCTTCCAAAGAATACCCAGGACTGATCTCCTTTAGAATGGACTGGTTGGATGTCCTTGCAGTCCAAGGAACTCTCAAGAGTCTTCTCCAACACCACAGTTCAAAAGCATCAATTCTTTGGCGCTCAGCTTTCTTCACAGTCCAACTCTCATATTT
>NW_011495069.1:11545952-11546706 GCF_000754665.1 Bison bison bison | reverse complement strand
GCAAAGTAATGTCTCTGCTTTTTAATATGCTATCTAGGTTGGTCATAACTTTCCTTCCAAGGAGTAAGTGTCTTTTAATTTCATGACTGCAGTCACCATCTGCAGTGATTTTGGAGCCCAGAAAAATAAAGTCTGACACTGTTTCCACTGTTTCCCCATCTATTTGCCAGGAAGTGATGGGACCAGATGCCATGATCTTAGTTTTCTGAATGTTGAGCTTTAAGCCAACTTTTTCACTCTCCTTTTTCACTTTCACCAAGAGGCTTTTTAGTTCCTTTTCACTTTCTGCCATAAGGGTGGTGTCATCTGCATATCTGAGGTTATTGATATTTCTCCCGGCAATCTTGATTCCAGCTTGTGCTTGTTCCAGCCCAGTGTTTCTCATGGTGTATTCTGCGTATAAGTTAAATAAGCAGGGTGACAATATACAGCCTTGATGTACTCCTTTTCCTATTTGGAACCAGTCTTCAGGCCTTGCTTAATCTTTGTTAGAAAGTCCCAGAGGAGGGTTCAATCCAGGAGTAGCTCTTCCCCCATTCTACTTAGTGTCATGGTAGTCATGCTGCTGGGGCTAAGTCACCTCAGTCGTATCGGACTCTGTGCGACCCCATAGATGGCAGCCCACCAGGCTCCCCCATCCCTGGGATTCTCCAGGCAAGAACACTGGAGTGGGCTGCCATTTCCTTCTCCAATGCATGAAAGTGAAAAGTGAAAAGTGAAAGTGAAGTCCCTCAGCCGTGTCCAACCCTCAGCA
>NW_011495069.1:11537257-11545852 GCF_000754665.1 Bison bison bison | reverse complement strand
ATAAGGATTTCCAATTTGGCTGGTGGGAGCAGGTGCAATTCCCAGCCCTGTGTGAGTGTGTGGCACTGTTATCTGGATGAGATTTTCCCCCGAACCACAGGTGGATTCCTCACATGTTTGTCCTGATTAGAACTCAGTTGAAAACTCAAGAGGTCCCTCTGCAGATCTCTAAATACCTCCCTCTGTGCATCTCTCTCTTTTCCGATCCTCTGTCCATTGAACCCTCACCACAGTGGTCTCCACAGACCCTCAGCTTCATCTCCTTGTCTCAGAGGGTCCTCTGTGCCCTGTTCGGGCTCCCCTACTCTGCATTACATCCAGCTGAAAACTCTCTCAAGGGAGTAAGCTAGTGCAGTTGTAGGGCTCAGTTCATTTGTTTCCTGCCTCTGAGATTACTGTTCCTCCTTGTCTGATATCTGGCATCCTGCTGAGGGCTGTTTTATATATTTTGCCCATTTGTTTTTTGGTTCTTCTAGGTGGCAGGAAAAAAAAAATCCAATTCCTGTTACTCCATCTCAGCTAGAAGCCAGGTCCCTCTCTTGTATTCTTTATAAACTTTTATACTGTGTGAGTTTTTACAGCATGCTTGGATTATTCTCTATTAAGACATACAATTAATATTAAGATGAAGTGAGGGAATAACCCCAGCCCAGCAGTTGCCTGTGATGTGTCCCCTCTGCATGAACTCTATATCCCTGCATCACCCTGAAATGGGGATCCTGGGGCCAGCATGCCAGCCATGGCTGGCTCCAGCTTCTGGCAAATGTGCCTGCCCGTCTCCATTCTCATCTCAAGAAAATTGCTTTTAATTCTACAACAGTGATTGTGGGGAAGTAGACATGAAATGAGCCAGGTCCTGAGAGCATAGTGAGACAGGCTAAGATCATTCCTCCCTGGCAAGGGCTGCGAAGACAGGGACTAGTGTCCTCATACTGCTCACACATGCCCTGGGATTTAATATATGTTGGAAATCTCTCCAGCTGCCTGTGGTCAGGGCTCCAACCACATGAAATTATGCAGATAAAAACCCAAGCAAAGGGCGCTGAGACCTTGGCTCCCTGACATCTTGCCACTGGCTCGGCCAGAGCCCAGCTGGCACATTAAATTGCTGGAGTCAATAATGAGATGCTGCAGGCACTGAAATAAAGGGGCGAAGAGGGAGCAGGATTGGGAGCGGTGCAAAATGGGTTCTTCTTTGAGAGTCCCATGGTTCTGTCGCTGGTGCGTTTGGCCAGAAGGGGCACTGGTTAAGTCTGAGGAGGCTCTCCATCCGATTGTGAAGAAGGAAATTCAGGCGACTGGCAGCGTGACCAGGCACTGACTCCACAGAACGCAGACAGCTGCTCTGTGGACTTTTGACCTGCAAGGCACAGGTCACTTTTGTAAAGGAGGAAGCCTCAGTGAGGTCAGCTGTGTGGCGAAGGCTAAAAAGGCCCAGTCCCACGCACTGAGGACCTACTGTGTGTCTGGCCAGTGTAGCCCCCAGGGACACAGCAGTGACAGGACAGGTGAGGCCCTTGTCCATGAACAACCATCAGGATAAACAACAGCTACTACTAAAATAATAACATCGTCATTCCTTGGTTGCTTACTTCCTGCCCTGCTCTGTGCTAAGCACTCCACGTGCTTTTTTTTTTTTCTCATTTAACCTTCGCAGACACCCTCTGAGGTAGAATTTTCTAGAAAAAGGAAGCTGAGTTTTGGAGCAGTTGAGATGCCACCCACTATGACATGCTTTGTATAGGGAGCTTCTGGGTTTGAACCCAGATCTCCTCTGTCCCCAGAGCCTGCTCCCAACCCCTGCGGGAGTGGCATCTCTCACTCTCTGGAACTGCTCTTGGGCCTAGGGACCTGAGTGCCAGTCCCAGCAGGGTGCTCTGTGGCACTGGGTGGGCCGTGAACCCTGGTATGATTGGGTAAGTCACCCTAGCCCTGACAACACACTGGACATTTTCTAACGGCTCATCGATTCAAGAGGAGGTTTTCTAGTTACTGTTTTTGACAAGCTTGTTTGTGTGTGCGCTCAGCCACTCAGTCATGCCCGGAGTCTTTGTGATCCTGTGGACTGTAGCCCACCAGGATTCTCTGTCCATGGAATTTTCCAGGCAAGAATACTGGAGTGGGTTGCCATTTCCTAGTCCAGGGGACCTTCACACCCACGTCTCTTGCATCTCCTGCATTGGCAGATGGATTCTTTACCACTGTATCCTCTGAGAGCTGCTTCAGTTCAGTTCAGTTCAGTCGCTCAGTCATGTCCGACTCTTTGCGACCCCATGAATTGCAGCACGCCAGGCCTCCCTGTCCAAACGTGTCCAGTGCTGAGATTTCAACTCCCACGTCTCCTACCTTTCCTCTGACTCCTGAGCTAATCAGGCATAGAGGCCTGGAGTCTCTTGAGCAGGTCCATAGGTTGGGAGAGGGCCTGACAAGGGGCAGTGATGATTCTAGAGGGGTTCCCCTGGGGTTAGCTCTCTAACACCCAAGAGACTAAGCTCTGAGCTGGCAAGGTGCGGGTGAGAGAGGAAACTGAGGAAACCAGTTCCTGGTTTGGGACCTTAGGACTCAGTGTCCTCATCTGTAAAATGGGGATAATGAAGTTCAAACTGGAGTGTGATTAGATAATATGGGAAGAAACACGGAGCCCCAGGCAACAAGAGAAAAGCAACTACTCATATACAAAGCAAACCCTGTTTCCTTTGCATCATCAGCTGATTTTGCAGCAGAAACTTTATAGGCCGGAAGGGAGTGACAGGATAAAGTGCTGAAAGAAGAAAACTTAAAACCTAGAATACTCTACCCGGCAAGTTTGTTATTCAGAATTAAAGGATAGAGAGTTTCCCAGACAAGCAAAAGGAGTTCATCACTAATAAACCTACACAAGGCATGGTAAAGGGTCTTCTTTAGGTGGAAAAGAAAAGGGCACAATTTGAAACAAGAAAATATTGGGATGACAAAAAAGTTCATTTTTTTTTTTTCCCATAAGATGGTACAGAAAACCTGAATGAACTTTTTGGCCAACCCAATCTTAGGCTTTTTGTTGTTGTTGCTGTGCTCACATCTCCTCCCAGCAAAGATAAAGGCACTTGGAGAATTATTTGGAATTTTTTCGTGCAAGGGATAGAAAACCTAATCTGAGCTTACTTAGGAAGAAAAAAAAAAAAAAAGCATTTATTGGATGCAGTAACTGAAAAATGCACAGGGAGTTCCAGTTTCAGACCTGGCTTTATCCAGGGGATCCACATAAAGTCCCCAGGACCTGGTTTCTCTCTCTTCCATCCCTCACTTCCAGTTCCTCTGGTCTGGCTGCATCCTCAGACACACCCTTCGCTGATGGCGACAAGACGGCTGCAGCAACGGTGCCTCTGTTCTGAAAGTCAAAAGAGTTTTTCTCTGGTAGACATAGCCTAGAGAAGTCCTAGAGTCACTTTGATTTCCTCTCTGATCTTTATGATTTCCTTTCTTCAGCCTCCTTTGAATGTAATTTGCTCTTCTTTCCCTAGTTCCCAAAGGTACCAGCATCAGTCACTGACTTGAGATCTTTCTGAGTTTGTATACATTTTTGGATGCTATTCATTTTCCTCGGTATACTGCTTTAGGGGCATCCCACAAATTTTAGTATGATGTGCTTTAATCTACATTCAGTGCAAAATGCTTTCTAATTTCACTTTTGATTTTCTCATTGGCCCATGGGTTATTTAGAAATGTTTTAAGAAGAAAAAAGAAAAGCAAGCTCATAGACACAGGGAATAGATTGGTGGTTACCAGAGATAGTGGTAGGAGTGAGTCAAACAGGTGAAGGGAGTCAAAAGGTACAAACTTCCAGTTATAAAATAAATAACTCATGGAAACACAATGTACAGCATGGCAAATACAGTTAATAAAACTGTATTACTTGACTTCCCTGGCAGTCCAGTGACCGGGACTTTGCCTTCCAGTGTGGGGGGTGGGTGGCGGGGAGAGGGGGTGGGTTCGATCCCTAGTCAGGGAACTAAGACCCCACATGTCTTGTAGCCAAAAAAACAAAACATAAAAAACAAGCAATATTGTAACAAACTCAATAAAGACTTTAAAATGGTCCACAACAAAAAAAAATTTTTTTAAATACTGTATTGCATATTGAAAGTTGCAGAGAAAGTAGATCTTAAAAATTCTCATTACAAGAAAAAAAAATCTGTAACTATGTATAATGATGGAAGTTAACTAAACTTCTTGTGGTGATCATTTTGTAATATATACAAATATCAAATAGTTATGTCATGCACCTGAAACAATGCAATATACGCCAATTACACGTCCACTTTAAAAACCAAATGTGGTTTTTGGTGGGTTTTCCAGGGAGTTTTCTAATTTAGTTCCATTGTGGTCAGAACATACTTTGCATAACTTAAATCTTTCAAAATTTATTGAGACTATTTAACAGCCCAGAATAAGATATATGTTGGTAAATATTCAATGTGCACTTGAAAATAATGTATATTTTGTGGGTGTTTTATGATTATCAATTAGGTCAAGCTAGTTAATTGGTTGCTATTGTTTAGTCACTAAGTCCTGTCTGACTCTTTTGTGACCCCTGGATTATAGCCCACCATGCTCCTCTGTCCATGGGATTTCCCAGGCAAGAATTACTGGAATGTGTTACCATTTCCTTCTCCAGGGGATCTTCCTGACCCAGGAATCCTCAAGTCTCCTGCACTGATAGGCATATTCTTTCCCACTGAGCCAATAAGGGAAGCCTACGCTAGTTAATAGTGTCATTCAAGTCTTTTATAGCTTTTCAAAATTTCTGTCCACTTGCTTTATCTATCATTAAGAGAGTGATATCAAAATCTCTGACTATAATTGTGGATTTGCCTATTCCTCCTTGCAATCCTTTCAGTTTTTTTCTCATGTATTTTGAAACTCTGTTATTAAGGACATAAAAGCTTATGATTCTTAAGTCTTCTTTATCATCATGAAATGTCCTTCTTTATTGCCGATATAGTCTATGCTCTGAAATCTACTTTTTTTTAATGTAAATATGGCCACTGTGGATTTGTTTTGATTAGTATTAGCATGGCATGTATTTTCCAGGCCCTTTTATGTTTAAGCTATTTGTTTCTTTATATTCAAAGTGCTGAACTGAACTGAACTGATTCAAAGTACATTTCTTTAAGTATAGCAGTGTGATGAGATGATTGGATGGCATCACCAACTCGATGGACATGAGTTTGAGCAAGCTGCAGTAGTTGGTGATGGACAGGGAAGCCTGGCGTGCTGCAGTCCATGGGGTTGCAAAGAGTCAGACACGACTGAGCAACTGAACTGATTCAAAGTACACTTCTTTAAATTTATCTGTGTGTACATGTCAATCCCAAACTCCCAATTTATCCCTCCCCATTTTCTTCCCCCTTGGTAACCATAAGTTCAGTCTCTAAGTGTATGAGTCAGTTTCTATTTTCTAAATAAGCTCATTTGTATCAATTTTTTTGATTCCACATAGATGCAATATTAAATATTTGTCTTTCTCTGACTTACTTCACATAGTATGATAATCTCCAGGTCCATCCAAGTTGCTGCAAATGGCATTATTTCACCCTCTTTAATTGCTGAGTAATATTCCATTGCACATATATGTAATGGATATATATATATATATATGCCACATCTTTATTCCTTCCTCTGTTCTTGGACATTTAGGTTGCTTCTATGACTTAACTATTGTAAACAGTGCCGTAATGAATATTGGGGGTGTAGGTATCCTTTCAGACCATGTTTTTCTCTGGATATATGCCCAGGAGTAGGATTGCAGTTTTTTAAGGAACTTCATACTGTTCTCTATAGTGGCTATACTAATTTACATTCCCACCAACAATGTAGGAGGGTTCCCTCTCTCCACACCCTCTCCAGCATTTATTGTGGCTTTTTTGATGACAGCCATTTCGACTGGTGTGAGGTGATGTCTCATTGTAGTTTTGATTTCCGTTTCTCTAATAATTAGCAATATTGAACATCTTTTCATGTGCCTCTTGGCCATCTGTATGTCTCCTTTGTAGAAATGTCTATTTAGGTCTTCTGTCCATTTTTTTATTGGATTGTTTGTTTTTTTAACATTGAGATGCTTGCAAATTTTGGAGACTAATACCTCATTGGTCTCATCATTAGTGAATATTTTCTCTCATCCTGCAGGCTCTTTTCATTTTATTTGTGGTTTCCTTTGCTGTACAAAAACTTTTGAGTTTATTAGGTTCCATTTGTTTATTTTTGTTTTTATTTCTATTACTCTGAGAGATAGATGAAAAAAGATATTGCTGTGATTTATGTCAAAGAGTGTTCTGCCAATGTTTTCCTCTAAGAGTTTTATAGTATCCAGACCTTCATTTAGGTTTTTAATCAATTTTGAGTTTATTTTTGTGTATGGTGTGAAGTGTTCTAGTTTCATTTTTTTACATGGAGCTGTCCAGTTTTCCCAGCACCATTTATTGAAAAGACTGTCTTTTCTCCAATGCGTAGTCTTGCTTCCTTCATCAAACATTGCTTGACCATAGGTGTGTGGAATTATGTCTGAGCTTTCTGTCTTGTTCCATTGATCTATACTTCTGTTTTTGTGCTAGTACCATACTGTTTTAATGACTATAGCTTTGTAGTATAGTCTGAAGTCAGGGAGCCTGATTCTTCCAGCTCCATTTTTCTTTCTCAAGATTGCTTTGGCTATTCAGGGTCTCTCATGTCTCCACAAAATACCTATATTTAAAATAGATAACCAACAAAGACTTACTGTAATAAATAAAGTGTACTTCTTATAGGCAGCATACAGTTGAATCAATATGAAACCACCATGACAATCTTTACCTTTTGATTGAGGTGATTAGACCATTTATATTTAACATGATTATTGATATAATTAGGCTTAAGTCTCTTACTATGTTATTTGTTTTCTATTTTTCCAACTGTTTTTTCCTTTTGTCTCTTTTTCTGCCTTTTTTTTTTGAATTGAGCTTTTTGTGATCCCATTTTATCTTATTTCTTGATGTATTAAGAGCCATCTCTTCATCATGCTAGCAGTTTGCTTTAGTGGTTTGAATATGTATAGAATACATATTCAACTGATCACAGTCTGCTTCAAGCAATATCACACTATATCATGTACAGTATGAGAAGCTTATAACAATGTATTTTTTTTCACCCTTTCTGGCTTCTGTGCTATTTTTTCTGATACATTTTATCCTATGTGTGTTGTAAAGCCTACAAAACATTGTCATTACTTTTGCTATCAGTTCAGTCACTCAGTCATGTCCAACTTTTTGTGACCCCATGAATCGCAGCGCGCCAGGCCTCCCTGTCCATCACCTAAAACCAGTCAATTATCTTTTGAAGAGATTTAAATAATAAGAAAAAAAGTCTTTCGTTATTTATCCGTGTATTCAGCCGTCTCCAGATGTCATCATTCTTTGTGTGGATTCCTGCTTCCATGTGACGTTGTTGTCCTTCTGCCTGAAGGACTCCCCTGAACATTTCTCACAGTATAAATCTGCTGGTGACAAGTTTTTCTGCTGGTGCTTGGGTATTTTGCACCCAGAAGCCCAATAGCACAATTTCCCAAGGTTGACAGTCTCCAAAAATTCAAAGTGAATCAACATTTCCTGTCAGTCTGAGGTAGGAGCGTGGAATGCTGCATATCAACACTCTAGGAGCACTACACTTTGGTCATACAAGTCCCTCTTTATGTTTAAGTCAGTAGGGGACCCTTAGAGCTGATGCTCTGGGAGGCAGATAGGGAGGGTGAGGAGAATACACTGTGTGCCAGGCACTGTGCTAAGTGTTACACACACCTTGTAAGGTGTAAGGAGGGTGAGATGAGCCCAGCACCTTATACATGTCATGTTTCAGCAACGGGTAGCCATTAGGATGAACTTCCTCAATCATGTTAACATCATGGAGCAGGCATTCTGATTCCTGGTCAGTAAGCCAGGCTTAGAGAATTGAATCAGTGAGAAAACTGGGATTCAAACCCAGATCTGTCTGTCTCCAAAGCCTGGGCTCTACACCTGCTGTATCCCAGCCTTCCCGGGCAAGGAGCTGGCAGGGACGGGGCAGGGCTGAGCTCCAGGCAATTGAGTCCACGGCCAGAGGGAGCACGGAAAAAAATGTCCGGGAAATGGGGCTGTTCTGAGCCAGATCTTGCTCAGGAATCAATCTGAAGGGTCCAGGCAGGGGTGAAAAGAGGCCCTGGCAACAGCAGCAGGGTGGCAGGGGGTTGAGGGGGTGGTACAGGGCAGGGAGGCACTCAAAGCTGGGTCTGGGACTGTTTGCACAGAAACCCAACACATTCCACCTAACCAGATTTGTACCCAGGACACGGAGAGCTTGGCAGCACATTTGATCTTTTTCTTCTAACAAATCAGTATGTTTTTGCCTCAGCTGAGCAGTGTGGAAAGTACAATGTGTGCAGCCATCAGAGGCATAAAAACTCAGCTCCAATTCTGCAGGTTTTATTGGTCCCACCCATGGTCGCCCAGGGCCACCCCACACACACACTCAGAGGTCACCCAGGGACTGGCTGTGTGCTCCCAAAACCCTGTGCTTCGATCCTCAAAACGATTAACATCTGTTTTCTCT
>NW_011495069.1:11530487-11537157 GCF_000754665.1 Bison bison bison | reverse complement strand
GTTTTCTCTTTATCCCTTTTTTTCCTTTCTTTTTCTCCTTTTCTCTCCTTTTTTCTTTCCCTCCTTTTCCCTCAGTGCTTGTCATCTTTGAGGACAGTGAGATCAGTACTTAATTCCTCATCACAGAGCTCAGAGATGAAAGTTTTCAGGAAGACAAAAAAAAAAAGAAAAGGCACTAGTGGTGATTAACACTGCCCTGTTCTCTGGGAATTATTCCAGGGTGTATGTTTCTTTTTAAAGAGCTTTAGCATAGGAGACACTGGGAGGCCAGCCCATGGATTAGCGGATACCCCATCAAGCAAAGCGAGAATTCAAAGGAAAAGAGGGTTGCCAAGCTATGACGACAGGAGAGAGTGAGCCTTGAGGAAGAATTAGAAAAACTCCAGGATGGGGGCTGGAGCTAGTCTGCCCCACCCCCAACACTACCAGGACAGCTGGATTCTTGGAGGCGGGCGCAAGAGGCAACAAGGGCAGCTGAATCACTTCTGCCAAGTTTGCAAGACTGTTTCTGTTGTAAACCCTGCCTAGTTTTCTTTCCCTGCCACCTCCCATTACTCTGTGTCACTTAAGATGGTCTACTCCAGCCTGGAAGGTGATGACAGAGGATTCCCATGGCCAGAGTGGAGCATACTTTGGGGAGAACCAGTAAATGAGGGCAAAATAGGCAGACCCAGGAGGAGCTGTTCCAGTCCTGGGAAGATACGATGCAGCCAGGGGAGAGGAAACAGATCCACCCAGGAGGCGGCAGATGGAGTAGGTGAGACTTGGTGACTGTAGCCATGCACCAAGCACTCAGTGAGGAACGGGTATGAAGGCAGCCCCCTTACTAAGCAGCAGGGCCACATCAAAAACTCGACTGTGCTCAAAAGATGATGTTCCTGAGGCAGATATGACAGACAGTGGTGGAGGCAGGGAAAAGAGGAGCAGAGGTGTCTGCATTTACTATATCTCTCTTCTCCTGCACATTCCAGGCAATGTCCTCTTTTTCATCCATCTCGCATGATTCACCCTGTCTCCTGACCCACAGTCCTGGCCTGGCGGATTGACCCTTCCCTAGCTGGTGGCCTGGTCTCTGGTCTTCAGTTTCCTCCTCTGCCAAGTCCCACCCTGTTGAGGCTGCAGTGAAATAAGAGCAGCCAAGGAAGCCGGGGGTGGCCCAGCCCCAAGGTGACAGAGGACCAGCGTCTATGTCCCTCTGTGCAATTGGTCCTTTCCACGCCCTTAGGTAACACTGTGTGTGCTAAGTCGTTTCAGTTGTGTCCGACTCTGCGACCCTATGGACTGAAGCCCACCAGGCTCCTCTGTCCGTGGGATTCTCCAGGCAAGAATACTGGAGTGGGTTGCCCTGCCCTCCTCCAGGGGATCTTCCCAACCTAGGGATTTAACTACATCTCTTGTCTCCTGCATTGGCAGGTGGGTTCTTTACCACTAGTGCCGCCTGGAAAGCCCTATGTAGCAAAGCCTAGTACCAAGTGGCTCCTAGGTAACATTGGATTTTACCAAATTGGGGGAATAAGAGGGTCCGGCACAAACTAAGACCCTAATCAATAAGCGTGTCACATGAACACATTAGTTGATGGGTCTGAATTCTTGCTTTGACATTTAATAATTTCATGACCTCGGGCTAGAACATAGAGTCAGTCACTCTCTGGATTCCAAGCAAAAAAAAAAAAAAGGATAAAATCTCAGTAAAAACAAATTCAGATTCAGGGGTGGCACACAGACACCCAGGACCCGGCACGTTTGGTTAAATTCTCTGCTGTCACCATCTTGAAAGTCTTCAGAACTTTAGCTTATGTTTTGTAAGTGACGTCTAATGGGACAGTGGAGTTCATGTGTGTGAGCTGAGGGTACATGCAATGTGTGTGTCCTCTGTTTATTGCCACCCGTTCACATACAATATCTATGATGCCCCTGTTAGCTCAGAATTCCAGGGATCCCTGTCAGGGGGAGATCAGCTAGACTCCACATGAATGTAAGTCAAGAGTGTTACGTCTACAGCTGAGTACAGGGTGCCTGGGGGCCCCCAAAGGCCAGCTTCTCTTTTGAACCAGGACATTCTACAAGTGCAGAAAGAACTCGGTGTTATTCTAAGAAAGGTAAATGATCAGAGTACCTTTCTTTCCTACTTGTGTTGCTTCCCTGTACTAGCCAACCACTGAACATTATGACGGGAGGAAATGAAAAGATAAAACAGCTCCTGGTTCTTTTCCTTTCAGCCTTTCCTTTCTCACCAGTGAGCCAAAGGTAGAGCCTGTTGGTAGCAGGGAGGCATATCAAGAAGTGAAATAAAAGCTCTGGAGCTGGTTTTATGCAGTTTCCATTCTTCCGGGAAAAATGAAATACACACTCTGAAATGAGCTTTGAAATACAAATTGTGTAATTTCAGTGATTCCCTATACGAATGAAATGCTCTTCTATTTGCATTTAAAACTGGCATTGCACAATATAAAGAAGAACAGTAAAGTTCACGCTAATAATTTAAAATTCTAATTTTTCTTTACTTAGAACAATACTAACTAGGAAATAAAAAACACCATGACAAGAGAGAGAGAGTGTGGCACAAAGGATAAAGCTTCATATTTTCCAATGCTTAATAGCACTTTTTCCAACTTTCTGAACAAAGGCCCCCAAATGTTCATTTTTCACTGGGCCCACAGATCATGTAGCCGGTCCTGCAGGGAGAAGCCAGGCATCAACAGTGCACTTTGCCTGGGCAGAGAGGCTGGGTTTCTGTTACATAACTTCTCAGCTAGTGGGATGTGCTAATTAAGGACAGGATTTTAGGAAATGTGAGTCCTGGAGGAAGTTTCTGATTGACTTTGCTCTGAAGGTAGGGAGAAGGTGGGCGATGGGGAGCCTGCAGGGGAGAGGAGCCAGCCGTGAGCCTTCAGAGGCCCAGGTGAGAATGGGAAGAAGGGAGGCAGGAGGGAGGAGGAAGGGAGGAGGTGTTATCTGGGGAGTATGTACTGCTGTGACTGCCAGACAGCACTGCGCTTTCTGCACACGGCTGGTTTCATCCCACAGCCTCCTAGAGGGTGTGAGTTCACCCCTTTTACAGATGAGGACACTGAAGCTCTGAGTGGTCAGGAGACTTGTCCAAATGATGGAGGCGGGCCCTGTGCTCACCATGGGGATGGAGACAGCATTGGTCCCCCGCTAGTCCCCCAGTCCGTGGGAAATAGACGATGAGGATGCAGGGGGGAGCGCAGGTGATGTGGGAGCCAGAAGAGACCCTAACCAGCCTGGGGTGTCAGGGGCTCCCCGAGGAGGGGCTGTCTGGTCCGGGGTCTGAGGGTGAGCAGGGGTTCACCCTGCCAGGAGAAGGAAGTGGAGGAAGAGGAGGGAACAATCAGTTCAAAGACTGTCCTTGCTGAACAACTTTCATTCCCTCCCTAAAGAAGCACCTTAAACTCACTGTCCTGTTGGCACGGACACCCCAAAGGCCCCCAGACCTATGCCCCCTTCCCTGGGCAGCCCCTCCCCTTCCCCCGCCTCCCCACAGCAAAGGCAGCCCCTGCAGTCCCAGAGCAAGGCCTCCTGTGTGTCCCTGGGGAAGTTACTTGCCCTCTCTGAGCTTCATTTTCCCCATCAGTCAAGTGAGGGGCTTGGACAAGGAAAGAGAGTTCACCTGGATGAGCCCTGTTATGTGCTTAGCCCTGACTTCTCCTCTCTGAAGAGTCCTGGGCGCCAGGAGGACTGGTGCACTCTCATGAGTCCTGAAGCACAGACTCTGTTCCCTGTCCTCCCCGCCCCCTGCCTGACATCAACCATCACCAGGCAGAACAGCCATCCTCCACATCACCTGCATTGCAGCTCTAGGACCTGCTGTGGCTCCCACTGTTGGCTGCTTCAGGCCATCATGCCTCCCTACTCAGCAGCTCTACCACCCACCACTCCTCCCATCCCTCCCCTGCCAGGAAACTCAGAGCAAATTGGGTCTTCACTGTATGCCCAACACCCTCACTCCACCCCAACCCTGCCAGGGCTTTGCTGTATCCCCTCTCCTTTCCCCTCCTCCCTCTAATGAACTCCTATGCATTCTTCAAGACCCAGAATTTATCTCTCCGTGAAGCCCATTCCAGGCAGACTAATTGCTCTGTCAACATTGTCCCAGAGTAGCTGGTAGAGAACGTGTCTGGAGCCCAGGTGCTCTGCCATCACACCCATATCATCTCCCTTAATCCTCAGCCCTACCCTGGAAGGCAGGATCATTGTTATCCCTGCTGTACAGATGACAAAACTGAGCTCAGAGATGCGTGTAACTTGCCTGAGGCCACATAGCCAAGAAGCAACGGCATCCCCGCCCTCCTCTCTGTGTGATTATCTGCATCCCAGGATGTGTCCCCAATGAGGTGCTCCTCCCTGTGTCCCCAGAAGCTGAGAAAGTGGACCTGGCAGGCTGGATGATGGTTTATTCAATGATCACCCCTGCCCCTGGATTCCCACTTCCAGCTGCCCCCTGCGGTGACCCTACCTCCATGCCCTTCCCAGTCCATCTGCCAGCCCATCCTCTGCAGTCCCCAGAGCCGGCTCTTCCAGGGACATGGCTTCCCCAGAAAGCCCTGTGGCCTCTCTCCCCAGCCGTTTGTTTGGAGGTTGGCCCCCCAAGGAGGTGCACGTTCCCAGGGATCCAAGACCTGCCTCTCTCAGACCCTCCTCAAAGTGACCAGCCCCGGCTTCACAAAAAATGCTCAATGCTCAGCTGAACAGAACGTGGGTCAGTGACAAGTGCCACCGCTGGCATCTGGGTCCCAGCTCCCCTGATGCACACGTCCCTGTCCCTGTGTGCCACCACACAGGGCCAGAGAAAGAGCAAGGACCCGGGGATCAGCCAGGCCTGGGCTCCCATCCTCACCCAGACCTGCCACGGGTGAGCCCAGTGACCCAGGACAAGTCAACTCAGCACTCAGAGCCCAGACTGCCCTGCAGAAAAGTGGGAGCAGCAGTGCCCACGGGGGGCAGTGTGAGTGCTGAGGGGGTCAGCATGTGCCCAGCCCCCTGCACACAGTAGGTGCTCAGTAAACGTCAGCCCCCACCCCCTGCCCCGCAAAGGCGGGCTACCTGTAAGTTGCATCCAATTCAGAGCTTTCAAAAGATCCCTTTATCCAGCAGCCTCCAAGCCATCCCCCAGCCCCAGGCCCTCCCTCCCAGGCCCCAGCTCAGCCTCCAGCCCACCTCAGCCCCACTGCGCTGAGCATAAGTCCTGTCCTTTCCACACAGCCACACAGTAGGTCCACCGTACAGGATACATCTTCCAGGCTGTTCAGATTTCAACTTTTCATTCCCCTCCCCCGAAGCAAAGGCTGTTTGGCAAAGGTCACACAAAACACAGGGTACAGGAGTCGCAAAGAGTCGGACACGACTGAGCGACTTTCACTTTCACAGGACTGGAACAGGGGGGCCAGGACTCGATTAGGGAGTGGGTGCCATTCATTAAGGAAATCGCAGCTCTCCCAAGGAGCACGCGCTCTTCCGTGCTGCAAACCCAGAGAGAAGGCACTTTTCTCCGGAAGCCTCAGAAATGCGTGATGGGCAGAAATGCCCAGCTCCCCAGCTCCGAGCTGGGCAGCTGCTGCAGCAACACGGTGAGCTCCGCTGCGCCTGCTTCTTTGGGTCCCAAGCCCACCAGGCCCAGAGTGTTACCCCGAGGTACAATGAGGACCCTGCACCCTGAGAGGAAGGGACTTGCCCAGGATGGTGTAGGGCAGTGAGAGTTGAGGCTGGGATTGGAACCCCGGACTGCTGGCTCGGCTCGCGGGTCCCTGCTCCTCTCTGGACTCTGCTCCCTGGGAACGTGGGAGCCTTTGCGATGGAAAAATCTGAGCAGAAAAGTCAGCCCAGTCCAGGTGGACGCCCACCAGGCTTTGGGTTCAACCCACTCCTCTTGTATTTGCATATATTTGCATGCAGGGCTCAGAGGGCTTGGGTATAGGCCACAAAATCGATTAATTAGTGCAACCAACCAGTGGGCACAAAGCTGCAGGATACTCTTAACCAAGGTAAAAGGAGCACCAGATTTGAAAATGATCCATCTCATCACCTCCTGGGTCAGCAGAGCCAACCCTGAACTGGCTCAGCCTCCAACCATCAGCCCCTCCAGGTCAGAAGCGAGACCCTAGAGGGGAAGGGCCTTCCCTGCTCCATTTACTGGAAGAACAGATTAGGCATGGATGATGCAGATACAGACACAGATATATGTCTGTCTGATATAGATTAGACAGATCGATACATAGGAGATAGTCACAGCCACATAGAGACAAAACCGGGGTGCTGAGCAACAGGGTGGAGGGCAGCCTCTGCTCGCTGCAGATGCCCTCGAGGCAGAACCTTGGTGCTCAGACCCCTCCCCAGAGGTGAAGGGCTTCCTGGGGCAGAGCAAGGGGGTGGTCTGGCCCAGGTCACCCAGAAACCCAGAGGGGCAGTGGGCACCCCTCCAGATGGGCTGCTCTGATCTGCCCTCCAGGTTTCACCCGTTAATACCCTGTCGCTGCATGACCAGAGAGGAGAGACGGGCAGGGAGCCTGGGGACGTGAGACCCAAATGGAGTCACCCCCCAGCTCCTTAAACTGCCCTGCCCCCTCACAGGGCTGGGGGCACCCTGACTGTTCACAGTGGAGGCTGGAGGCCAGGGTCACTGTGGGGCCAGGGACAGCGGCGGGGGGCGGGC
>NW_011495069.1:11525093-11530027 GCF_000754665.1 Bison bison bison | reverse complement strand
TCCAGTGCGGTCAATGGAGGGAAGGAGGGAGCAAGACTGGAGCACCAGGAGCAGACACAGGGAAGACTTGGGGCATGAGGAAGCAGAGATCTTCCCCGCATCGTCTCCTTTGGTTTGGCCACTGCCCTCTGGAGGAGCTCCATTAGGACCCTCCACGTGACTAAACGAGGGTAAGACTCAAAGCACAGAGAGGCTAAGTAACTTGCCTCATGTCACACAGCTCACGGGGTCAGCACTGAATCCCAGCCCAGAGACTTGGCCCCCACAACATACCTCTGGCTGCTTCCCCAGGGCCACCAGGCTCACTAGGAGACTTGGCCTCCTTTATAAACTTAATAAAATCCAGCTCTTTACGGCAGAATAAAACCTTGCCGGATCCTCCTAAATTGCTCCAGTGTTCCGGGCTGGGATTCACCATCAAAACAGCTCCATGTGTTGGGGCTGGGTGTTGGCTGGGAGCTCTTGTCTCTAAGGACGATCGTTCCTGACATGTTCCAGTTTGCTCAGCTTTCCTGGCCCTTCCATGCGTTGGTTCCCAGTGGGTCGGGCAGTTGAACTCTGTCCCCAGGCTGAGGATGAAACGAGAATGGGGCATCTTCCCAGGAGGACACCTCCTCCTGCCATAGCTCCCAGCACCCTCACTCCCCGCTCCAGGACAGGGGCATCCAGGGTCCTGCTGCCCCCAGACCATGCCTGCAGCTTCACCCCTACACCCCAAGCTCCAAGAACAGGTGCTGCTCCCCAAATATTCTTGACAGGGCTGTGGCTCCCAGGCCTTTGCACAGGCTGTTCCCTCTCTCAGGAATGCCATTCCATGTCTTTTCCACATGGAGGAATCCTGCTCATTCCCCAAGACCCAAAGCTTGGATGGAGAGCGTGGAGGGAGTTAACATATTTACCCTGTGCCAAGGGCCCGGAGAGGTGAGCACCCTCAGCAAGTCTCCCAGGTAACGATCACAGAGAGGGCTTCATTAGCCCATTTTACAGATGGAGAAACTGAGGCTCTGAGACACTGAGTAACTTATTCTAAATCACCCAGTGGTCAGTGGCAGGGCTGGGATAACTCTGACCGGGTCAGCTGACTCACAGACCAATCTTGCCCACCACCCCTGGCTCTGGGCATCCTCCTGACCCTGGGAAGGGCATCACTCCTTCCTTCATGCCTCCTGGAGCATTACTGAGCATCCTTTCCTTGTGGTCATTCACTGTCTGTCTGCCTGCATCACTGACTGGTCCCTCCTCAAGGAGAGGAGCAGACTGAACTCTTGTCACTTTGTGGATCGAGAAGAGCCAAGGGTCCCCATCCCATCCCCAAGTCCTGGTAGCCAGCTCTGCCCCAGAGGGAGACAGACCCCAAGAGGATCAAACTGTGCATGCCTAGGGGAAGCCCTTGTGTTGGTGTCCAGTTCACTTTTTCACATGTTTGGCTCCTCATGAGCAGCTGGGGCGCACAGGCAAGAGGGGTGGGTGTCATGTGGGAGCAGCTTTAGGCTCAGCAGCAGCAGCCTGATGTGCCCAACCGAGGGACAGGCTCCTGATCCCTGCAAGAGGTCAAGTTATTACAGGAAAGGGAAGAGAGGGTTCCTGCATAACCAGCAGTTTTGGACGAGAGGGACTTCCTGTGCTAAGATTCTGCCTCCAGGGTGTCTATTTCAACGCCAGGTTCCTCCGGGTTGATTCTGTGATCCCAAGTGTTCAGTAAGTGAGGCTCCAGGTTTTCTCCAGGGACTCCTTAATTCTGTGGCTCTTGTCCCGTGAGTCCTCGAACGCTCCTGTGATTCCAGAATTCTAGGATTCTGTGAAAGGGACCAGATGCTCAGGTTCTGGGATTCAAAGACTGTGAAAGCGTCTGTGAGTCTGTGAAAGATGCTCTAATTCCAAGATCCCGTGCATTGCAGATGCCGTGAAAGAGGCTGACAGATCTGAAAATCCTGGGCTGGGAGAGAAGGAAGGTTCCATAACCTTATGCTCCCTGGACTCGGCATCTGCAGGGGGAGGACACGGGGAGCTCCTCTTGGCACTAACTAGCGGGGTCTCAGGAAACCCCCACGTGCATCTCCCCCTCCGCCCCCAAGCCCAAGATGCTGAGGGGGTGACACAGGTCCTGAAAGCCCAGGGACAGAGCCTGTGTGACCAGCACACCCATGGACGTGCCCCAGAGGAGCCCTTTGCTATTCTGTCCTTGTTTCCCTCTTGCATTAATTATGAGGAGCAGCCTTTGCTGAGTGGAATTTTCTGGTGCATCTCCCTTGGTATAAGCAGATCGGGGACAGGAAGCCAGGAGCACACTTCCTTTCAGTTCCGTTTGTGTTCCCCGACCCTCTTGCCCTCTCCGAGGAGCTCTTCTCCTCTAGTCCTTGTTCAGGCTGGGCACTTAGTGGGCTCTGAGCACTGACTGGACATCCTTCTGGGTCCACCTTGGTTTCTCTAGAAGGATCTGGATCCCGGGGAGGGAGGCATGGGAGAAGGCAGGGAGGGGCAGGAATTCTGGAGGCCGGGTCAGTCCACAGTAGGTCCTCCAGGACATCCCAGGAGGGCCCCCACCCACCCACCTTGACCTCAGCAGGCAGGTGGGGGGCCCAGGCACCTGCAGCACAGAGAGAACCCAGAGCCCAGAGCCCCACAGTCTTAGCCCTGGCGATTGGGACAAGCCGCTTCCCGGTCTGCATCTCAGGAGCCTTTCTGAGAATTTCCCCAGGGCTGGCTGGGTGCTTCTGTAGCCCTGAAACACTGTTCCTGTCCAGGCCACTCTGATCCCCACCGGCTCAGCCAGGGGGCATCCTTCAACCCAGACTTGGCCTCTGGGCAACACCTAGGCTATGACCCTTTCTTCTTCAAACACTCTCTCCTTTTGGGCCTGAGACTTCTCCTCCTTTCCCTCTAACCCCTCTGGCCACTCCCCAGCCTCCCTTGCTGCTTCTTCCTCCTGCCTCCTAAGCCTGGGGGTCCTGGGGCTCTGTCTTGGACCTTCGTCCTGAGATGCCCTCTCTATGCCTCTCTGGGGGGCTATCCACCCCCTGAGGCTTCAGTCACCTACCTATTTGCTCATGATCTCAAGCCTCTACCTGCTGCTAGAACCTACCTCCCAACTGCCCCCTAGAAACCCACAGATGCCTCAAGTTTATGGACACAGCCATGCCCAGCATCTCCACCTACCTCAAACCTGCTCCTCTACCCAGGGACCTCCACTAGGGTCCCTGAATCAGCCACTCAGGCTGGAAGCCTGGGCACCCACCTTGACCCTCTTGCCCCTCACTGGGCTCTTTTCCTTCATCACTGAGACTGAGACCGAAGGCCCCACCTTCTCCAGCCTGAACTGCTGCCACCACTTTCCCACTGGCTTCTTCTCCCCTCAGCCCTCTCCACACCCCCACAGTGGCTGGAGGGACCTTCAGACTCAGATCTGCTGGGGTTCCCCCACCCTTCTCATGCCCTGCACTCCTTAACTCCCCAGCATGGCTCCCACTGCTCCTGCCCTCACACCTTCCTTCCCCATCCCAACACAGCAGCCATGTTTCTCCTCTTGGATCCATCCCAATACCCTATATACACCTCCTGGGGGAGCCTGGGAACTCCACCTGGACAGTCCCCCCTCACCTACTCCCCTTCACTGTGAACTCCTTCTGGTCCTGCAGATTTCTGCTCAGATGCCACTTCCTCCAGGAAGGCGTCCCTAAATCTTTCAAGGGCCACCCTCACAGCAGCCTGTGCTCCCCCTCCACAGCCATCCTCATGCTTCCTGGTGATACGTGCTTAACATTGGTATTCTGCTCTAGTGAAGCACCATGAAGGCAAGACCTCGGCAATTTTGTTCAGAACTGTCTGCACCATGGCATCTAGTGCTTAGTACGTGCTCAGAACCATCTACTGGATGGATGGATGGATGGATGGTGGATCACAGTTGGATGACAGATGAATGGATGGATACATGGATGGGTAGTTAGATGATCATGCTAGGAATGACACATCCAACACTCTGAGTTGGTTCAGAACCCTCCAGGCTGCATCAGACTGTGCCTGCAAGAAACAGAACTTCACCTCATGCAAGCTAAGTGGGCTTCCTAGATGGCACAAGTGGTAAAGAACCCAGCTGCCAATGCAGGTGGTATAAGAGTCACGGGTTTGATCCCTGTGGTCAGGAGGATCCTCTGAAGAAGGAAATGACAAACCCCTCCAGCGTTCTTGCCTGGAGAATCCCATGGACAGAGGAACCCAATGGGCTACTGCCCACTGGGTCACAAAGAGTTGGACATGACTGAAGCGACTTAGCAAGCAAAACTATACCTTAATGTCAAATTGTGCCTGCCCAAACAACAGAATCTAGCCCAAAATCTAGCACAGGAAGAAGCCCTACTGTTCTGGAGACCTGGCCAGCCCTTTTTGCTGCTCTTCACAGCCATGACCCTATGAGGTGGGTCTCTTGGTCTAAGGCTACAGTCAAGGATATGGTGGCTCCAAGCAGCCCAGTGGGTGGCCAAACTGGACAGATACCCAGCCTGCCTGGCCAAGAGCTGTGAACGTGAGGAGGGCAGCCCTGGCAGGGGCTGCTCGCATGGAGCTGTGCTGAGGATTCTTCCCGGCTGAAAGCCATGGGTCACAGAACCCAGAATAAGCTCCTGAGGTTTGCACAGTGACGCTAATACTACCAATAATACCACCACGCGCTGCTGCCACAGCTCCGAGCAATGACTCAGTGCAGAGCTCCACCCGCCTCACCTGGTTTCACCCCGCCACAGCCCCCTGAGCTGCTAGGGCTCCTCCCCACATGACAGAGGAGGAAACTGAGGCTCACGAGGTGCAGCGAGCTTCCCAAGGTGCCCCGATCCCGCCACCGGCAGAGCCAGGCTGGACCCTGGGATCTCGTGAGCCTCCTCTGTGTCTCCTGAGCTCCAGCAGCTTCTCTGACCCTCCCTGGGGCTGCCGCCCCCACCTCT
>NW_011495069.1:11516530-11524993 GCF_000754665.1 Bison bison bison | reverse complement strand
CCCTGAGGTCCAGGCCAGCCCCCCCCCCGCCTCACCGGGTTTCCCCCTGCCACAGCTCCTCGGGCTGCTACGGCTCCTCCCTACATGACAGAGGAGGAAGCTGAGGCTCGCAAGGTGCTGTGAGCTGCCCAAGGTGCCCCCATCCCGCCACCAGCAGAGACAGGCTGGACCCTGGGATCTCCTGGGCCTCCTCCATGTCTCCCAAGCTCCAGCAGCTTCTCTGACCCTCCCTGGGGCTGCCGCCCCCACCTCTACCTACACAATACTGGTTTTGATTCAGTCCATCCCTTTGACTTGAAATGGTCTCCGTTTTTCAATTTGCCTCACCCTAAGCAGTAACATCCATGAAATCAAGGGTTTAATGCATTAATTGCTTGTGGACTTTTTCTGATACCCATTAAAATAAAAACATGACTGGTGAAAATATTGTTTGTCCACGCACCACCTTTGATCACCTCTCAGAAGCCCCTCCCTGGGACAACCAGGGCTGCTGCTGGAGAGGCCGGGAGGAGGGAAGAAGGTACCATCTGAGCAGTGAAGCCGGCCTGGCCTCTCCCAGCCCAGCCCAGCCCAGGACAGGGGCAGTTCTTTCTCCTGGGGAGGCCCCACCTTCATCTGCTGCCCCGGGCTGGGCCTTGGCAAAGGGAAACACCAGGGCAGCTGGACAGGAGCTGCTGACCACCAGCCCCGTGAGGGAAGATGGGACCCATGGGGATAAGGGATCAAAAGGCTGTGATGGCCCCAGCGAACCTTTAGTTAAAGAGGGATGTGGAGTGCTCATCACATGCCCCTCGTCCCTCCCAAAGGAAGCCCCAGGCACTCAGGAGCAGAATTCCTGGCTTTGCGCCATCAAGGGAGAGAAGCCAAGAGGAGCCTTCTGTTCATGTGCAAAGGGTCCTGCCAGGAATGAAGACAGGAAACTGCAAAGGAATATCTGAAAACAAGAAAAGGGAACAGAACTTTCCAGAAAGGCAGCCACATCTCCAACCAGCTGCAGCAACTGTGGCAGGGGGAGGAATTGGCAGAAAACCTCCAGGTAGCATGGGGACTTGTGGGGATGGGGAAAGTGTGCTAAGACAGGGTGTCTGCTCTGGGATCCTGAGAGGAGGTGTGGTCAAGCTGGAGGAAGTCCAGACATAGCTCCAGCAGGGGAGGGGACCCCAATTCAACTGCCCCCAAAAGTCTGTGGAGGAATGAAGATTTTCCACTAGGAAAAAGAAGCATCAGGGGCCACTTGGGGCAGACAGGCCTGAGTTCAAGTCCCAGCTCCTCCTCTTACCCCTGCCGTGCCCTTCTGCTTGCTGAGCCTCATTTTTCTCCATCTGTAAAATGGAATGGGCTTCCCCGGTGGCTCAGACAGTAAAGAATCCTCCTGCAATGCAGGAGACCTGGGTTCAATCCCTTGATCAGGAAGATCCCCTGGAAAAGGGAATGGCTACCCACTCCAGTACTCTTGCCTGGAGAATTCCATAGACAGAAGAGCCTGGTGGGCTATAGACCATGGAGTCACAAAGAGTCAGACATGACTGAGCGATTAACACACACACAAAATGGAATAGACTAGAACCTGTGTTCCAAAGTTATTGTGGGGAATAACAACGCTGAGTACACAGGAAGCAGTTAATGTGTATCAGCTATCACAATTTTTGTCTTATTGCATATTAACTATTCGTCCACCTGAAGGGCTATGGAGAACAAGGGTGACAGGTATGTTACACGCAGTCCCAGATATCATTCATTTACTCAACAAATGTATTTACTGAGCACCTGTTTTGAGCCAGATTCTGTACTGGGTGCCAGGTGAGGGTACAGGGCAGAGCTGGACCCATCTGGGAAGCAGAGTTGAGGTTGAACTGGGAATGCCCTCCTAGTGGGACACCTAGAAAGGGCTGATGCTGACGCTGAAGTTTCAGGGACAGTCATGATGAAAAATGCCTACTTTGTGCTGAACACCAGGTGAGGCCCATTCCACAACAGCATCTCACCGAGCCATCAGCAGAAACAGCCAAGGAAGCAGGAAGCATTAGAAAAGTATCTAGAAACCCCCTTCTAGAGGGATGGGAAGTCTCAGAGAGACTAGTAAGTATCTCCTGTACCAGGCACCATAGCTGGTCTCCCATCCAGTCCTGGACAGAAGCAGGGTCTTTGAAATGTAGGTTCTAGGGCCCCTACCTGCTTGAAGAGTCTATTGGATGGAGGCAGAAAGGAAGTACAAATAGCAGGAAATTTGGCCTCGCTTCCAATTCCAGCTCCAACTCAAGTGCCTTGAGCAACACCTGCACGACTGAGTCTCCATTTAACACCTGCAAAATCTTCCCTGCTCCCCTTCCCTAACGCAGCGCCATGCACACATCTGTCTGTAAAATGGGTCTGTAAAATAACCACTGTGAAGTTAGAAAACTCAGATAAAGCTTTCAAGAAATGGTGGCTCAATAGAGGACCAAAGCTGCCCAGACCCAACCTCAGATATTGCATCCCTGTGAGCAGGGCAGCCCCTCCCCCAGCCAACACACCTTATGCCAACATACCAGGTGCCAATGACCAAGCCTCCCGGTCACAAGGCAGCTCTGAAAAGGGGAGAGGTGGGTCTTCCTGGCACAGCAGGCCCCTCCCCATGTCTATCTTCTCCCATATCATTCTATTTGCAACTGGGACAAATACAATATTGGAATTTTCATCTCGTTTTTCACAGACCTTTTTAGCCAGGACATAGTCATGCAACTGAAAAAGAGATTCAAAACCATCCTCTTAGCGGGATTTCACCATCTTCCCTCCCTTGTATATCTAATAATGAGTTGTCATTGCAGAGGTAGACCCTTTATTGAAATCTGATAACTAATTCAATATGGGGCAAAGCTGTTCCCAAGACCTGAAATATAAGAAGTGTATATGAACTAGCTTAATTCATTATCTATATAAAAAATCAAGAAAACAAAAATATTGGCTAGAGAGCAACTTGCCAATAGACAGTGGCTGCCCCGAGGAGATGCTGGTTTTCTTTTTTTCTGGGACTTGTTTATAACCTTCTGTTAATCAAATCTGGATCTGAGAGGACATGGGAATTACCTGGAGAGGGTGGATGGAACGAGGCCCTGGAGCAGACGTGGGGAGAATCGGGATGAGTTCACAGCAGGAGTTTGGGTGTGAAAGACCTCAAGGTGCCCACCCCCATCTTCCCCAGAGCCTGAAAAGATGGTCCTTTTACACTTGGCCCCTCCCAGGGAAGAACCTGGTACCCAGGAGGGCAGCCGTGTGGGTGAGGCTGTGCCACGCAGGGATCCAGGGTAGGCTGGTGTCCTAGAAGCTGGGTAAGATGGGGACCTGTGGGCAAGTGGCTTATGGAGGGGGTCTCTCAGGAGGGGTGAGAAGGAAGCAAGGCCAGGCTGCAGGCTCAGCTCCAGCCTGGCCTCAGCCTGAACCCACAGGGAGCCCTGGAGGGTGTACAACACTGCATGGCGGTGCCTGTCGGGCAATAAGCTGGGCCTTTTGTAACTGTGTTAGGTGACTACTAACTGGAAGTCACCAAGGCAGAGACTGTAAGCTGGGCCTTTTCAGGATAGGCTGGCAGTCAACTCCCTCCAGCAGAGGTTAACACTCATCTCCATCAGAGTGTGGGTGCACTGGCCCAGTAACAAGCATGGGGGTGAGGCAACTGCTTCCGTGTCTGTTGTGGGTTGAATCATGTCCTGTGTTGGAGTCCTAACCCCAAGTAGCTCAGAGTATGACCTCATTACACAGGTTACAAGTTAAAATGAGGTCTTTCGGTGGGCCCTAATTCAGTATTCACAGCAGACAGTGACTGCAGCCATGAAATTAGAAGGCTATTGCTTCTTGGAAGGAAAGCAATGATAAACCTAGACAGTATATTAAAAAGCAGAAACATTTTGCTGAACAAATGTCTGTATAGTCAAGACTATGGTCTTTTCAGTAGTCAAGTACAGATGTGAGAGTTGGACCATAAAGAAGGCAGAGTGTTGAAGAACTGATGCTTTTGAACTGTGGCGCTGGAGAAGACTTGAAAGTCCTTCAGACAGCAAGATCAAACCAGTCAATTCTAAAGGAAATCAAGCCTGAATATTCATTGGTAGGACTGCTGCGAAGCTGAAGCTCCAATACTTTGGCTACCTGATATGAAGAGCTGACTCATTGGAAAAGACCCTGATGCTGGGAAAGATTGAAGTCAGAAGGAGAAGAGGGTGACAGAGGATGATATGGTTGGATGGCATCACCAATTCAATTGACATGAACTTGGGCAAACTCTGGGAGATGGTGAGGGACAGGAAGGCCTGGTGAGCTGCAGCCCATTGAGTGGCAAACAGCTGGACATGACTTGGCGACTGAACAACAGTTCAATATCACTAAGATCCTAACAAAAGCAGGAGATTTGGACAGAGATGTACATACAGGGAGAAGAACATGTGAAGATGAAGGCAGAGATCAGAGTGATGCTTTTTCACACCAAGGAATGCCAAAGACTGCCAGCAACCCACCAGCATTGCAGAGAGATGCTTTCTCATAGCTCTTGATGGAATCAACCATGCCAGCACCTTGATCTTGGACTTCTAGTATCTGGAACTGTGAGAAAACAGATTCTGTTGTTTAAGGCAGGGGTCCCCCGCCTCCAGGATCTAACACCTGATGATCTGAGGTGGAACTGATGTAATAATAATAGAAATAAAGTGCACAATGAACGAAATGTGTTCAAATCATCGCAAAATCATCCCCTTCCCCAGTTCATGGGAACACCGTCTTCCTTGAAACCAGTCCCTGGTACCAGAAAGGCTGGGAACCGCTGGTTTAAGGCACCAACCCTGTTACGGCAGCGTTAGGAGTGTAAGACAAGGCCCAACTCCGACCCCAGTCATCGGTAACCTCTGGTGACTCTACCCACCCAGTATCCTGGCCTTGCCTCTAACAACTTCCTAGTTTTCCTCAAGGAACCTCTGGGCAGCCCTCTTCAGGGTCCTCTAGAAACCACTCCTTCCCCAGATTAAGGGATGGGCAAAACTCTGGGCCTGACCAACCAGAATCCTGTATCTGCCTGGCCATAGATATTGGTTCAGGAATGAGCACACAACTGAATCTGATCCAAAGAGGCTGAATTCTGGAACTTTCTCTGGACCTGGAGACAGCAGGGTGTGAGCATGGTCCCAGCTATGGGACCACCTGGAGGAAAAGGCCTGCAGGAATGTGAGGCCTCCATGAGCGATTCAGCCAGGAATGGAGCCCTCATGACATCATTTATTTAATTATTAGGCTTTTGTCTCCCCCATCATCCTAATTTCTGTGTATGTGTATACATTACATCAAATATATGGCTGTTTCAGATCAATTTTGGAACATAATTTTTAAAAAACTACAAAAAATGGGCTGATTCAGACTGTAATTCAGGGTGATCTTGAATTGGGAAGTAAGACTGTGTTATTAAACAAAAATTAGAGTGATCATTATTGAAGGTGAATTATATACTATATATGTCAAGCATTAATGCATTTGTTTTACATGCATTACCTTAAGCCCCACAGTCACCCCTCTGAAGTAGGACCTGTTAATCCTCCATTTTTTCAGTTAAAGGAACTTGTGTTACTTTTAACCAGACATTTCTATACCCTGGTACCAAAAGCAAAGCTAACACACAAGAAGAAAACTATAGACCAATATGCCTGATTTATTTCTCCTGCTATAATTTTAGATTTGCCTATTTCCCCTTTCAACTTTATCAGTTGATGTTTTTTGACGTTCTATTGTTTGGTGCATACATATTTAGGGCTCTTATGTCATCTTGGCGGATTGGTTCTTTTATCATTGTGCAATGTCCCTCTTTCTTCCTCTCTCCAGTAATTTTCTTTGTTCTGAATTCTACCTTATCTGGTCTTAATATGTCCACTCCTGTTTTTTTTCTTAATTACCAAGAGAATTTAATGGAATCTCTAGTCACCACCTGATGCAAAGAGCAGACTCATTAAAAAAGACTGATTCTGGGAAAGATTGAGGGCAGGAGGAGAAGGGGACAACAGAGGAGATGGTTGGATGACATCACCAACTCAGTGGACGTAAGTTTGAACAAACTCTAGCAGATAGTGAAGGACAGGGAAGCCTGGAGTGCTGTAGCCCATGGGGTCACAAACAGCTGGACACGACCGAGCGACTGGACAACAACTACTACAGTCCAAGAGCAGAGAGAGAGGAAACCCAGCCTAAGCTTCCAGATTCTGGGAGCCACCTCCAGGCTGGGTCCTGCTTCCAGGGGAAGGGTGATGTCCCCGCCTTAGTCCCAGGGCTGAGGGAGCTCAGCGCAGCTGCTCAGACTAGAGCCCAGCCCACAGCAGGGCTGATGGCTTGGGGGCTGGCACTGGCTGACTGATGGGGACCCAGTGCTGAGGATGGGACATCTCAGTCATCAGTCAGTGAGGCTCCTGAGAGAAGGGCTGGGTGATGCCTGTCCATATTCACTGTTTTGTTCCAGGTGAGGAAACTGAGACCCAGCAGAGGGTGTGGAAGGGGCAGCCCAGCCTGATGCCCAGGAGTTGGGGTGCGGCTAGGACTCAGCCCAGGACCCTGGCCTGGCCTGCCATGGAAGCCCATTCCCCTTCCCACCAAGAAGGGTAGTCAGCTGGTGGGCTGTGGGGGGTGGGGGGTGGGGGGTGTTTAGCATTGCTCTGTCTGACAACTTGTTGGGGAACGAAGCAGTTCAGTCTGCGTGGTATGCAGGGCTACAAAGCCTGGCAGCATCAAAAAGCCTGGGAGCTGGTATTTCAGGTAGGAGAGGGACTTGTCCCAACCCAAGATCAGGCCATTGATGCTGGTGATTCAGACCTGGGGGTGGATGGGAGTCATA
Source organism: Bison bison bison (assembly GCF_000754665.1). Lineage (NCBI taxonomy): Eukaryota > Metazoa > Chordata > Mammalia > Artiodactyla > Bovidae > Bison > Bison bison. The sequence goes on along the minus strand of NW_011495069.1, from coordinate 11,518,155 downwards.
AAGAGGAATTTCACCAGCAGCTCAGCTGACCTCATGGACCAGTCAGCCTTGTAGAATTCCCAGAAATTGTCCCACAACTTCCAGCGGTTCTCAGCCATCATCTGACCCTTCAAGAAAAACCAGACACCCAGCACAAGAGAGGCATCCACTAGTTGACAAGGACTTTTCTGAAGATGTTTAGGAGGCCAAAAAAGTTGAACACGGTGAACAACTGGTCCAGTTCAGTTCATTTGCTCGGTCATGTCCGACACTTTGTGACCCCATGGATGGCAGCACACCAAGCCTCCCTGTCCATCACCTACATCCAGAGTTTACTCAAACTCATGTCCATTGAGTCAGTGATGCCATTCAACCATCTCATCCTCTGTCATCCCCTTCTCCTCCCACCCAATCTTTCCCAGCATTAGGGTATTTTTAAATGAGTCAGTTCTTCGCCTCAGGTGGCCAAAGTGTTGGAGTTTCAGCTGCAGCATCAGTCCTTCCAATGAATATTCAGGACTGATTTCATTTAGGATAGATTGGTTGGTTCTCCTTGCAGTCCAAGGGACTCTCAAGAGTCTTCTCCAACACTACAGTTCAAAAGCATCAATTCTTCGGCAGTCAGCTTTCTGTATATTCCAACTCTCACATGCATACATGGCCACTGGAAAAACCATAGCCTTGACTAGATGGACCTTTGTTGGCAAAGCAATGTCTCTGCTTTTTAATACGCTATCTAGGTTGGTCATAACTTTTCTTTCAAGGAACAACTGTCTTTTAATTTCATGGCTGCAGTCACCATCTGCAGTGATTTTGGACCCCCCAAAATTAAGTCTGTCACTGTTTTCACTGTTTCCCCATCTATTTGCCATGAAGTGATGGGACCAGATGCCATGATCTTAGTTTTCTGAATGTTGAGTTTTAAGCCACTTTTTCACTCTCCTCTTTCACTTTCATCAGGAGGCTTTTTAGTTCTTCTTCATTTTCTACCATAAGGGAGGTGTCATCTGCATATCTGAGGTTATTGATATTTTTCCCGGCAATCTTAATTCCAGCTGGTGTTTCATCCAGCCCAGCATTTGTCATGATGTACTCTGCATATATGTTAAATAAGCAGGGTGACAATATACAGCCTTGATGTACTCCTTTTCCTATTTGGAACCAGTCTGTTGTTCCATGTCCAGTTCTAACTGCTGCTTCCTGACCTGAATACAGGTTACTCAAGAGGCAGGTCAGGTGGTCTGGTATTCCCATCTCTTTCAGAATTTTCCACAGTTTATTGTGATCCACACAGTCAAAGGCTTTGGCATAGTCAATAAAAGCAGAAATAGATGTTTTCTGGAACTCTCTTGCTTTTTTGATGAGCAAACAGACGTTGGCAATTTGATCTCTGGTTCCTCTACCTTTGATAAATCCAACTTGAACATCTAGAAGTTCACGGTTCACATACTGTTGAAGCCTGGTTTGGAGAATTTTGAGTATTACTTTACTAGTGTGTGAGATGAGTGCAATTGTGTGGTAGTTTGAGCATTCTTTGGCATTGCCTTTCTTTGGGATTGGAAAGAAAACTGACCTTTTCCAGTCCTGTGGCCACTGCTGAGTTTTCCAAATTTGCTGGCATATTGAGTGCAGCACTTTCAAGGCAT
>NW_011495069.1:11507329-11516430 GCF_000754665.1 Bison bison bison | reverse complement strand
TGGCTCTAGGTGAGTGATCACACCATCATGATTATCTGGGTCATGAAGATCTTTTTTGTAGAGTTCTTCTGTGTATTCTTGCCACCTCTTCTTAATATCTTCTGCTTCTGTTAGGTCCATACCTATTTCTGTTCCTTTATGGTGCCCATCTTTGCATGAAATGTTCCCTTGGTATCTCTAATTTTCTTGAAGAGATCTCTAGTCTTTCCCATTCTGTTGTTTTCCTCTATTTCTTTGCGTTGATCACTGAAGAAGGCTTTCTTATCTCTCCTTGCTATTCTTTGGAGTTCTGCATTCAAATGGGTATATCTTTCTTTTTCTCTTTTGCCTTTCATTTCTCGTCTTTTCACAGATATTTGTAAGGCCTCCTCAGACAACCGTTTTGCTTTTTTGCATTTCTTTTTTGGGGGGATAATCTTGATCCCTGCCTCCTCTACAATGTCATGAACCTCTGTAGTTCATCAGGCACTCTGTCTATCAAATCCAATCCCTTGAATCTATTTATCACTTCCACTGTATAATCCCCTGTAAGGGAGTTGATTTAGGTCATACCTGAATGGTCTAGTGGTTTTCCCTACTTTCTTCAATTTAAGTCTGAATTTGGCAATAAGGAGTTCATGATCTGAGCCATAGTCAGTTCCCGGTCTTGTTTTTGCTGACTGTATAGAGCTTCTCTATCTTTGGCTCCAAAGAATATAACCAATCTGATTTCGATACTGACCATCTGGTGATGTCCATGTGTAGAGTCTTTTCTTGTGTTGTTGGAAGAGGGTGTTTGCTATGACCAGTGCATTCTCTTGGCAAAACTCAATTAGCCCTTGCCCTGCTTCATTCTGTACTCTGAGGCCAAATTTGCCTGTTACTCCAGGTATGTCTTGACTTCCTACTTTAGCATTCCAGGCACCTATAATGAAAAGGACATCTTTTGGGGGTGTTAGTGCTAGACAGTCTTGTAGGTTTTCATAGAACTGTTCAACTTCAGCTTCTTCAGCATTACTGGTCGGGACATAGACTTGGATTACTGTGATATTGAATGGTTTGCCTTGGAAACGACCAGAGATCATTCTGTCATTTTTGAAATTGCATCCAAGTACTGCATTTCAGACTCTTTTGTTGACTATGATGGCTACTCCATTTCCTCTAAGGGATTCTTGCCCACAGTAGTAGATATAATGGTCATCTGAGTTAAATTCACCCATTCCAGTCCATTTTAATTTGCTATTTCCCCCTCAGTCAATCTCTTCCATCAGGAAGCTTCCATAAGCCTCTTATCCTTCTCCATCAGGGGGCAGACAGACTGAAAACCACAATCACAGAAAACTAACCAATCTGATCACATGGACCACAGCCTTGTCTAACATTGAAACTATGACCCATGCTTTGTAGGGTGACCCAAGATAAATGGGTCATGGTGGAGAGTTCTGACAAAACGTGGTCCACTGGAGAAGGGAATGGCAAACCACTTCAGTATTCTTGCCTTGAGAATCCCATGAACAATATGAAAAGGCAAAAAGATAGGACACTGAAAGATGAAGTCTCCAGATCTGTGGGTGCCCACTATGCTACCAGCAATCAGTGGAGCAATAACTCCAGAAAGACTGAAGAGATGGAGCCAAAGCAAAAACAGCACCCAGTTGTGGATGTGACTGGTGGTGGAAGTAAAGTCCGATGCTGTAAAGAGCGAGTGGTCCAGGCAGAGGTAACAGCAATGTATGAAGGGGCGCGTGCTCTGGGCCACCATAAACATGCCTGATGAGCATCTTAGGGCAAACTTCTGTCACACCAGGCACGAATATCTCAGGACTGGTATGTATTGTCCCCAGCCTCCATGAAAGTGCAGCAGCCCAGATTATTGGTGATGAATAGTGCATGGCCTTGGAATAGGGCTGCCCTACAGGGGCAGCCTACAGGCCACACAGCCAGTTTCAGCCATCACAGACCACCACCGCCCTGATTTTTTTTTTTTTTTTTTGGCAGTGTTGTGTCTTCATTCCTGCATGCTGGCTTTCTCTGATTGTGGCAAGCTGTGGCTACTCTTCATTGCAGTATGCAGGCTTCTCATTGCATTGGCTTCTCTTGTTGCAGAGCACAGGCTTCAGTACTTGTGGCTGGTGGGCTTAGTGGCCCAGAAGCATGAAGTTGCCCGGAATCTCCCTGGACCAGGGATTGAACCCATGCCCCCTGCATTGACAGGCAGATTCTTAACCACTGCACCACCAGGGAAGTCCCTCCCTCTGTGTGTTTTGTTTTGTTTGCTTTTAAGATTTTAATTTTTAGAGAAGTTTTAGGATTAAAGCAAAATTGAGAGGAAGGCACAGAATTTCCTATAAACCCACCACCCCTGCACATGCATAGCCTTCTCCATTATGAAGTTCACTCACCAGAATAGCACTTTTTTTTTTTTTCACCAAAAATGAACCAATATTCACAAATCTTTATCACCCAGAGTCCATAGTTAGGTTCACTCTTGGTGTTATACTTTCAACGGGTTTGAACAAATATATAATTACATGCAGGGCTTCCCAGGTGGTGCTCCAGCAAAGAGTCTGCCCGCCCGTGCAGGAGACACAAGAGACCTGGGTTCGACCCCTGGGTCAGGAAGCTCTCCCAGAGAAGGAAATGGCAACCTACTCCAGTACTCTTGCCTGGAAAATCCCATGGACAGAGGAGCCCAGTGTTACTTGCACTGGGTTATTTAACAGTCCACTGGGTTGCAATGATCTGACTTCGCATGACTGAGCATTCACTTTTTTAACTTTTTATAATGACTTGTATCTGCCATCATGGCATCATACAGAGTAGTCTTACTGCCTGAAAAAGCCTCCAGCCACTGGTTTTTAGTCAACACTTTCACAGTCTTTTTCCATGTCTTTTTCCAAAGTATCTGTCTTATAATTTCACCCTATCTATGTTGTTGTGTTTGAAGTGAGTTACTTTACATAGCATATTGCTGGATCAGGTGTTCCTTGGAGCCATTGTTTTATTTTGGTTTTGGTCTACTCTGCCAATCTCTGCCTTTTAATTAGTGTATTTAGTCCATTTAGATTTGTTGATATGTTAGGGCTTAAGGCTGCCATGTTATCTTTTATTTTCTGTTTGTTTTCCTGGTTTCCTATTCTCTGTATCTCCCTTCCTGTGGGCTACCTGAACCTTTTTTAGGATTCTATATTGATTTATTTAGTGTTTTTGAGTCGACTACTTTGTATAGTTTTCTTAGTGTTTGTTCTAAGTATTATGAGATATGTTATGAGAGATGTATTATAACATTGTACTCTACTGGTATTGATGTTTTACCACTGACAGTTAAGTGTAGACACCTTACTTCTACTGAGGTCTCTTTACCCTTCACACATTATAAATATCATAGTATTAAATACTTCCCTTACAAATATTGAATACCACAGTAGACGGTTTTTAACTTTTGCTTCTGCCACAAAATACGATGTAAGAAACTCATGAGAGAAAGGATTGAATATTCTATTTACCCCATCCATCCTGATAATCTTCATTCCTTTTTGAAGTCCCGAGCCTCCTTCTGCTACCATTTTCTTTCTGTTTAAACAATTCCTTTTAGCCATTTTCTTAGGACACATTGGGCTTCCCTGGCATCCAGTCTCAATCGCTTCATGGCAAATAGATGGGGAAAAAGTGGAAACAGTGACAGACTTTATTTTCTTGGGCTCCAAAATCACTGCAGACGGTGACTACAGCCATGAAATTAAGACGCTTGCTCCTTGGAAGGAGAGCTATGACAAAACTAGACAGAGATTTAAAAAGCAGAGACATCGCTTTGCTGACAAAGGTTTGTCTAGTCAAAGCTATGGTTTTTCCAGCAGTCATGTATGGATGTGAGAGTTGGATCATAAAGAAAGCTGAAAAAATTGATGCTTTCGAATTGTGGTGCTGGAGAAGACTTGAGAGTCCCTTGAACTGCAAGGAGATCAAATCAGTCCATCCTAAAGGAAATCAACCATGAATACTCATTGGAGGGACTGATACTGAAGCTGAAGTTCAAATACTTTGGCCACCTGATGTGAACAGCTGACCCACTGGAAAAGACCCTGATGCTGGGAAAGACTGAGGTCAGGAGGAGAAGGAGGTGACAGAGGATGAGATGGTTGGATGGCATCACTGACTCAATGGACATGAGTTTGAGCAAACTCCAAGAGATAATAGAGGACAGGGAAGACTGGTGTGCTGCACTCTATGGGGTCACAGATTCAGACACAGCTTAGTGTCTGAACAACAACAAGGACACAATTGCTAGCAATAAATTCTCTTAGCTCTTCTTCATCTGAAATGTCTTTACTTTCCCCTAATTCTTGAAGGATATTTTCACCAGACATAGAATTCATGGATGACGGTTCTTTTCTTTCTGTTTCTGAAAAACTTTTGCACCACTTAATTTGAGTCTCCACAGTTTTAAAAGAAATAGCCACTGTCATTCAACCTAATGTAACTTATAAGTAACAGTTTCTTTCTGGATGCTTTTAAGATTTTTTCCACTGTGTCTTTAGTTTTTGAACATTTAATTATGATGTGACTTGGCATCAATTTCTCCGAGCTTATCCTTTTTGGGATTGGCTCAGCTTCTTGAATCTGTAGGTATATGTGTTTCATTAAATTGGGGCAGTTTTAGCCATTATTAGCCATTATCAAATACATTTTTAGTGCCACTCTTTCTCCTTCTGAAACTAATGATATCACTGCTAGTTCTTTTGCTATTGTTCCTCTGGTCTTTGAAACTTTGGTTTGGGTTTGGTTTTGTTTTGTTTTGTTTCAGTCTGTATTCTCCCTATTGTTCAGATTGGGTAAACTTGCTGATCTGGCCTCACGTTCACTGATTCTATCCTCTATCATCTTTACTGTATATTGTCACCTTTACTTCGTTATACCTTTACTGTATATTATACTTTGTTACACCTTTACTGTATACACTTTACTGTATATTGTCAGGCTACTGTATACACTTTACTGTATATTGTCAGGCTATATATTGTCACCCTGCTTATGTAACTTATATGCAGAGTACATCGTGCGAAATGCCGGCTGGATGAAGCACAAGCTGGAATCAAGATTGCTGGGAGAAATATCAATAACCTCAGATAAGCAGATGACGCCACCCTTATGGTAGAAAGCAAAGAGAAACTGAAGAGTCTCTTGATATAAATGAAAGAGGAGAGTGAAAAAGCTGGCTTGAAACTCAACATTCAAAGAACGAAGATCATGGCATCCGGTCCAATCACTTCATGGCAAACAGATGGGGAGACAACAGAAAACAGTGACAGGCTTTTTTTTCTTGGGCTCCAAAATCACTGCAGATGGTGACTGCAGCCATGAAATTAAAAGACGCTTGCTCCTTGGAAGAAAAGCTATGACCAACCTAGACAGCTTATTAAAAAGCAGAAACATTACTTTGCCAACAAAGATCCATCTAGCCAAAGCTATGGTTTCTCCAGTAGTCATATATGGATGTGAGAGCTAGACCATAAAGAAAGCTGAGCACTGAAGAATTGATGCTTTTGAACTGTGGTGTTGGAGAAGACTCTTGAGAGTCCCTTGGACTGCAAGGAGATCAAGTCAGTCAATCCTAAAGGAAATCAATCCTAAGTATTCATTGGAAGGACTGTTGCTGAAGCTAAAGCTCCAATACTTCAGCCACCTGATGGAAAGAACTGACTCATTGGAAAAGACCCTGATGCTGGGAAAGATTGAAGGCAGGAGGAGAAGGGGACGACAGAGGATGAGATGGTTGGACAGCATCACCGACTCTATGGACATGAGTTTGAGCAAGCTCCAGAGTTGGTGATGGACAGGGAAGCCTAACGTGCTGCAGTCCATGGGGTCACAAAGAGTCAGACACAGTTGAGCAACTGAACTGAACTGAACCGATCATCTTTATTGTCAATGTCAAGCCATTCATTGAGTTTTTATTTTGGTCATTGTATATTTTAGTACCATAATTTCCATGTGATTCTTTTTTATAACATATTTCTTCACTGGGGTGTTTTTCATGTTTCCAGATAATTCATAATTGCTTGCTCAATCATTTTGGGGATGCCTGCTTTAAAGTCCTTGTCAGACTACTCCAACATTTGATCCATCCTAATGTTGGCATCTGTTGATTATCTTTTTCATTCAAGTTGTGATTTCCCTGGTTCTTGTTGTGACCAGTAAATTTTTTTGTGTCCTGGACATTTTGGATATTATAAGACTCTGGATTCTATTTAATCTTTTTTTTTTTTTGGCAGCAGTTATAGCAAGAGGCCAAATCATGGTGTGTGCGCAGCTCTCCCTAGCATGCCTGCAAAAGTAGGGCACCAACTCTACTCTCTTGTTGCTGCTGAATTGGGAGGCTAAGCTCAGCTTCCCACTGCGCCCTGCTGACACCAGGGACAGGGGAGCCGAGGCCCGACTCACAGCACTTTGTTGCTGCAGGTGGAGGCAGGAGCTGAGCTCCCCACTGGGGCTTGCTGACACCAAGGGAGGGGAAGGAGGGAAGCAGAGTGCCCACTAGCCCTGCCACCACCACCTCATTCTGCCTCATTGATGCCAGGTGGGGCACAGACTCTTCTCTTTGGGTCGCACTGGTGCCAGAGAGATGGTGGATGGGGCCGTTGAGTTTGAATAGCTGTACGTTCTATCACCATAAGTCCCATGCTGCCAGTCAGAAGTGGAGGCTTAGCTCATGGCTAGACCCATCTGACACTTCTCTGGCAGGGGACTCAGGGCATCTCTGCTTGTTTGTAAAGTGGGTCATATTGGGGAGGGGGTTGAGGGGTAGTGAGGACATCAGATTCCTGCTCAATCTCACCGAAAATGCAGAGTGGGGGTTGGCAGAAGAGTAGCTTTTCTGTTGCTTTTTGATTAGAGTAACGCAGATTTTGACAAAAAGGTTTTCTGTTATGAAGCCACTCCCTTCTCAGTCCTTTGGCTAGAGTGGCAGTTTTCTCTTGGAGATTTTCTAGTCTGTGTCTGTTTGTGGCTCTGGGTTGGAGGCTTCGGCAGCCCTCTGTTGGGATATATGAGAGGCAGTAGGGAAACCCCCTCATCAGTCAAGCTCTGAAATTCCCAAGGCAGGCTGTCTTCTTCTTTCCATCTTTTAAAGTCTTCCCATGCCTGTTGTGTTATGTCCAGGGTTATTAGTTGTAAGTGGGAAGACCTGGGAAGCCTGGGGCTACTTCATCTTGGAAGAAACGGAAGTTCCATCCTTGAGATATGTCTTGTCACACTTAGACAGGATCACAGAAGATCTCCCAAAGCCCTACAATAGGTTAGCCCCCTTACATGTTTCCATGGCAACCCATGGGCTTCCAGTGTGGCACCATCAATTGCATGTGTGCATATTTACGTGTGTGGTGGAGGTGGGGGGGAGTCTTCAGCTAATATCCGTTCCCATCCTTCCACTTTATCAATAGAGCCCACACAGGTCCAAGGACAGGGACAGGTCCTGCTCACTGCGGTGTCCTCTGTGCAGAGAACAGCCTGAAAGGGAAATAGAGAGATGCACTGAAACACAGAGATTCAGGTGACAGGGACTCCCTTAGATAGAAGCTCAGAAAAGGTCTCTATGAGGTGGTGACATTTATGCAAAGATCAGAAATACACAACACAGCCATGCAAGTGAAACCCTGAGCTTCCCCATTGACAAAGCCTTGTGGTAGGAATGAGTTTGACATACTCCCAGAGCAGCAAAGAGGCCAATGGCTGTAAACTGACCTAAGGAAACAGATCATGTAGGTCTTTGGAGGCCAGTAGAGGAGGAGGAGGAGAGGTCATTAAAGGATCAGAGGAGGGATAAGGGGTCACGACTTGACTTGGGTCTCAGGGGTGAGCTCCTCTGTATATTGTGATCTACAGGAACATAACAGGCACCCAGAGCAGAGGCTGCTGAAACCCTGGATGAGAGATGGGATGCAAGAGGTAGGGGTGAGCTAAGGTAAGAGAGGAAGCTCCAGGGTGGCTGGATCTGTGAATGAACAACTTTCATTCACATGTGAGGCACGTGAGGGATGAAAATGGGACAGAGTACGGAAAGCATCAGACATATGGTAGGCGCCTCTCATGAAAAGCTGGTTTCTACTCCTCTCAGCTCAAGGCTTTCACCCCACCCCAGGGGCCTCTCCAGCCAGCAGAGTCTATGCAGGCAACTCCAGCTCTGAAGATGCTGGCAGCTGGCTCCTACAGAAGCCAATGTTATTTCTGCACCTTTGGTCTGTGACTTGTGGTGGCAAGTGCCACTTGGAGCCCAATCGTTCCGTCCCCTTGCATTCCAACACTGGGGACCCCTCCCCAGGAGCACCTCCCCCAGTGTCTCACCTGCTCAATCCAGCCCACCTCACCAGTCAACCTGCCAGAAATCTGGCACATCATCCAGGTGCTGCGACCAGGATCCTAGTTTGAATGTAACATGGCATCCCATGGGTTTTGAAGCCTGCTCTGAGTCTGGAATCTCCACTGAGAATCATATAGGCAACAAGTATGAGCACTGGGACCCCAGGCATCACACACTCCAGCCCCTGCAACTTACATATGGGGAAGTTGAGTCTCACGAGGGCAAAGTTCCTGAGGCTTAGTCGTTAAGAATACTCTAGGGTCAGGTAGATTTGGGATTCACATTCTCACTCTGCCACTTCATTGTTGAGATCTTGGGCAAGAGACTTTCCTTCTCTCTTGGTTTCCTCATCTGTAAAATGTGATAATACTCATAGCCAGCACTCACTCTGTGCCAGGCACTATTTCAAGCCATACATATACATGATCTCCTCTTTCAGTCCTGAGCAAGTCCATGAGGCAGGTCCGCGGCTTACTCACTCCATCCTGCATGAGGAAAGTGAGGCACAGCAAGCTTATGGAATGCCACGAAGAGTTACTCAGCCAGGAAATGCAGTTCAGTTCAGTCCATCACTCAGTCGTGTCTGACTCTTTGCCACCCCATGGACTGCAGCATGCGAGGCCTCCCTGTCCATCACCAACTCCCAGAGTTTATGCAAACAAACGTCCATTGAGTCTGCGATGCCATCCAACCATCTCATCCTCTGTTGTTCCCTTCTCCTCCTGCCTTCAATCTTTCCCAGCATCAGGGTCTTTTCCAATCTGTC
>NW_011495069.1:11506764-11507229 GCF_000754665.1 Bison bison bison | reverse complement strand
GTCTTTCCAATGAGTATTCAGGACTGATTTCCTTTAGGGTGGACTGGTTGGATCTCCTTGTAGTCCAAGGGACTCTCAAGAGCCTTCTCCAACACCACAGTTCAAAAGCTTCAATTCTTTGGTGCTCAGCCTTCTTTATGGTCCAGCTCTCATATCCATACATGACTACTGGAGAAACCACAGCTTGGACTAGACAGACCTTTGCAGAGTGATGGAGCCAGGTTCAAATCCAGCAGGCCTGGCCTTCAGGTCTGTGCTCCCAGCCCTGATGCTCTCCTATCTCCAGTACATCCTTGAAGATGGCCTTGAAGGTTACTTGACAAATGCCTGTAAAGGCTGAGCACAGTCCCCAGCACACAGCACTCAATAAATGCTGGCTGAGGGTCCAGAAAAACATCTATTTCTGCTTTATTGACTATGCCAAAGCCTTTGACTGTGTGGATCACAATAAACTGTGGAAAATTC
>NW_011495069.1:11505878-11506505 GCF_000754665.1 Bison bison bison | reverse complement strand
TTAGAACTGGACATGGAACAACAGACTGGTTCCAAATAGGAAAAGGAGTACGTCAAGGCTGTATATTGTCACCCTGCTTATTTAACTTATATGCAGAGTACATCATGAGAAACGCTGAGCTGGAAGAAGCACAAGCTGGAATCAAGATTGCTGGGAGAAATATCAATAACTTCAGATATGCAGATGACACCACCCTTATGGCAGAAAGTGAAGAGGAACTAAAAAGCCTCTTGATGAAAGTGAATGAGGAGAGTGAAAAAGTTGGCTTAAAGCTCAACATTCAGAAAACTAAGATCATGGCATCTGGTCCCATCACTTCATGGGAAATAGATGGAGAAACAGTGGAAACAGTGTCAGACTTTATTTTGGGGGGCTCCAAAATCAGTGCAGATGGTGATTGCAGCCATGAAATTAAAAGACGCTTACTTCTTGGAAGGAAAGTTATGACCAACCTAGATAGCATATTAAAAAGCAGAGACATTACTTTGTCAACAAAGGTCCGTCTAGTCAAGGCTATGGTTTTTCCAGTGGTCATGTATGGATGTGAGAGTTAGACTGTGAAGGAAGCTGAGCACTGAAGAATTGATGCTTTTGAACCGTGGTGTTGGAGAAGACTCTTGAGAGTCC
>NW_011495069.1:11501066-11505778 GCF_000754665.1 Bison bison bison | reverse complement strand
ACTCTTGAGAGTCCCTTGGACTGCAAGGAGATCCAACCAGTCCATCCTAAAGGAGATCAGTCCTGGGTGTTCATTGGAAGGACTGATGCTGAGGCTGAAACTCCAGTACTTTGGCCACCTTATGCGAAGAGTTGACTCATTGGAAAAGACTCTGATGCTGGGAGGGATTGGGAGCAGGAGGAGAAGGGGACGACAGAGGATGAGATGGCTGGATGGCATCACCGACTCGATGGACATGAGTTTGAGTGAACTCTGGGAGTTGGTGATGGACAGGGAGGCCTGGCGCGCTGTGAGTCATGGGGTTGCAAAGAGTCGGACATGACTGAACGACTGAACTGAACTGAACTGAGGTCAGTCACCTGCCCTGCACAGTGGGGAGACAGGGAGAGCTGACCCAAACAGAGCTGGGAGGGGCTTCCACTCCCCTGGTAAGGTTGGAGGTGTGATCTGCAGAAGAGAGCCGACTGTAGAAACTCGAGGGCCACGGGAGCCCAAGGTGGGGCTTTGGAGACAGAGGAGGGAAGCATATGGAAAGGCCTGGTGGTGAGGAGGGCAGGCCTGGCCCGGGGTCCAGAGAGGAGCAAGGTGAGCCATCGCAGGCCTCACGGAGTCCAGGAAGGAGCACAGTGAGACCTGAGGCCTTTTCAGACTCTGCGGCAAACAGGGATTAGATGGGGAGAGGGAGCCTAGAGTCAGGGGAGGCTGGTGAGCAGCTGCTGGGTGGGGGCTGGGCTCACAGGCAAGTCCTCACTTCCCTACATTTCAGGGGCAGGGGACTTTCACAAGAAGAGTAGGGATGTCCCTCACTTCCCTCTGCTGATTGCTCGGGATGGCGGACAGCGATTTCTCAGACTCTGGAGCTGCCAGGCTGTGGTGAGCCAGTCTCCCTTCTTCCCCATCTTGCCCACACCCCGTCTCCTCTCCCTCCAAGGCTGTTCCAGGCTGATCCAGTGCATTAAAAGGTTGAAACAGCCTCACTACTGAAGCCTCTGGCTCATTATCAGGCAGCTAGAGAGGCTGGGGGACCACCAAGGAGGGATTGGACAGGTTGGGGACGGGAGGCAGCAGAGCCTGGGTGATGATAACCATTTGCATGCACTTCCTGCTGAGTTCTGTGTATTCTGATCAGTACTCAGACATCCTGGGCTTCCCTGGTGGCTCAGTGGTAAAGAATCTGTCTGCAGTGCAGCAGACACCAGTTCAATCGCTGGATGGGGAATATCCCCTGGAGAAGAAAATGGCAACCCACTCCAGTATTCTTGCCTGGGAAATTCCATGGAGAGAGGAGCCTGGCAGGCTACAGTCCATGGGGTCACAAAAGAGCTGGACACAACTTGGCAACTTAACAACAACAACACAGACATCCTAGGCTTTTTTTTAATCACTGACAATCCCATTGGATCTGCACCACCTGTGTCTCTGTGCTGTTATTACAATGGGCCCTGTTTCAGTCTGCAGCAGGGGGTACAGAGAGGGGCGATGACTTCCTCAAGGTCACACAGTTGCAGGTAGCAAGCCCGGCCCCCATACCAGCAGCCCACATGGATGGAGCTCCTCTCGTGTGCCCAGCTATTACCCACAGTACAGGTGGGATGCTGGCAACCCTACCAGTCAGGCAGCGTTATCATCTCATTTTACAGACAAAGACACCAAGGCACAGAGAGGTCAAGGTACTTGCCTGAAGTCACACAGCTCCATGTTCTTACCCTCAAACCCTGTTCCTTCTGCACTGAGATGCAGTTGGGGCCTTGTGGGAAAAGAACCAAGCCTCACAGGGTGCCAAGTGATGGCATCTTCCTCCTTCTCATATCGCCCCCCACCAAGAGTTCTAGGATCAATGAGGGCCAGGGTATGGAATTCACAGTGCCCTGGAGGCTGGCACAGACCCACAGTGAGCCCTTCAGAGGCACTAAGGAAGAGGCCCCTTCTCTGATCCAGAGCCCCCTACTCAGGCCAGCTCACTCTTGTTCTCCCTCAGTCTCCCACTCAAGACTCAGAATGGCTGAAAGACATCTGTGATCCCAGGTAGGCAGGAAGCCCATGGTCTCCTCCTCCTCCTCCAAGGCCATGGGTATCTGATGATGACGGTCATATCATCCCTGGAGAATATCCAGCTGGGAGAGGGGACTGGCCAGGCCCACCCAGAGCACCCCAACTCAGACACCAGATAGAGATGGAAGGCCTATTTATACCAGTTTTTCTCCTGGAGGGTCCAGCCTGGGGAAATATGGGGTGGGCTTTCCAGAAGCTACAGCAGCCAGTCAGAGAGGACACTGTCTCTGGAATGGGAAGAATATGGCTCCTTATCCCCTCCTTTAGCTTCCACAGGAACTGATGGCATCATGGGGGCGTTCTCTGCCAGGAAGGAGGTGTTGAAGGGTCACGGGTATGTATGAGAATAGAGTCAGGGGGATGGAGGAGGTGTATGTGCAGATGGGAGTGCAATGCACATGGGGATGGGGGAATGGGTGAGTGTGTGACCATGTTGAGTGTTTGCCAGTGTCCCTGTGAGACAGGACGTGACCGGGAACAGGAGGAGGCAGGAAACCCAAATTCTTTCTTTGACAACTCAGGAGCCTGTGAGCAGGAATCAGGAGTATGGTAAGGACCAGAGAGGACTTTATTGAGAGAGGCAGCACGCAAGCAGCTGGTGAAATATCTGGGAGTTTGTCTCCAGACGACCTTGCTGTGTGACCTTGAGATGGGAGCATCCCTTCACTTCTCTGAGCTCTCCTTTCTTATCTGCATAATGGGGATCATGCTAGACCAAGATGCGCTTTGTTCCTGCTAACATGGATTATTATTTCCTGCTGGGACATGGGGCCAGGAGAGGCCTGACCTCAGGCTGGGGAAATGGAGGCTGAGAGAAGCCTGTGTTTACAACAGGCTAGTGGCAGACAATGAACGGGCCTGTGACTAGGGCACTGGGGCAATTCTCTGCAACTTAAAAGCTTGAAAGAAACAGTTAGGGAGCAGGACACAGGTATTTCTTCTTCTCAGAGCACGCAGGAAGTGGCTGAATGCATTTAAATTTGTCAGCATTCATTAATTTAACTATCAGCTTTGTTCTATGGCAGATTTAGAGGAGCTCACAGCAAAAGGCTATTCGGTACAGTGATAAAAATAGATAGAAACACACAGGTCGGGACCAGAAGACACGAGCCTGCCATCAGCACCTGGATGACAGGCTCAAGGCCACAGGGGATCTCAGAGCATCTGGGGAAAGGTGACCGGAGGAAAAGGGCAGAGGCATCCGTCCCATCCCATTTCTAGTTTTTCTGTTCTTTACTTCAAAAGCCAGTGTTGTAGCTTTCGAGTCATTTTGCCTGGGCCTCTGAAAGAGACACAGTTTCGATCTCTGGGTCAGGAAGATCTCCTGGAGAAGGAAGTGGCAACCACTCCAGTATCCTTGCCTGGAGAATCCCATGGACAGAGGAATCCGGTGGGCTACAGTCCATGGGGTCGCAAAGAGTCAAGACACAACTGAGCGCCTAAACACACAGAGCACTGAAAGAGCTATGGCCGTGAGCGTCCCGCCGGGGCCAAGAGCCAGGGTCAGGGGCGGCGTTTGAAGCCTCGGCCATTGCCCCTGAGGATAGTTCCAGCGGGGGAGAGGAGAGGTGGGGGAAAACCTGCCCGTCCCCTTGCACCCGCCCCCAGAGCCCCCTGCACGCCTCCCTTACGGGCCTCCCCACACCCTCACCCTCGGAAGTAGGGCTCTGTGATGCTTTGGGATGAAGGAACCAGCCGAGGGAGGGCCTTGTGGCCATAGTAGAGTGCAGGCTTTCTTCTAGGTTTCCTGGGAATGCAGGGAGGGGTTTTAAGCAAGGAAAGAGGGATAGGATCTAGGTTTATCATTACAAAAATAACTTCTATAACAAGAGGTGGGACCAGGACTGACCAGGTCGGCCTCATCTCCAAACTCACAGCCAGCACACGTGATCGGCTGCCCTTGTCACCCACCCCACCTTCTGTGACCAGCTTAGGGCCCTGGACCCCTACTCTGTCCCTGGGACGGGAGACGTGCTGTGTGACCACAAGTGTTTCTCCCGCCCTGGCTGGGCCTCTGTCTTCCCCTCCCCTCTCCTTGCCTTCCTCTCCCTGCTGACGGGGTGACGTGGGCGCGGGTGAGTGGAGGGCCCTGGAGCGGGCCTGGAAGGGGCTTCAGGAGGGGCTGGCTCTGGGTTCAGAGTCCTGGGCCTGGTCTGGACTTTTGCTGACCCCCCAAGAGCCGCAGGCTGACATGACTCTCGGGGACCTGCTCCTCACTGGGGAAGTGGGATCAGACCTGCCCCATGACCCCACTGCCAGTGCCTCGAGGTCCCATCAGGGCTCTCGGCCCAGCTGTGCTCTGGGTGCTCATGAGGGGGCCACGTGGCTCCTTTAATGGACCCCACACCCAAGGGCAGTCCGGGTGGCTGAGGGTGGCCCCCCTGGTGTCCAGCCCCCCTCCCCATCCCGGCCGCTCATTTCTTCCCAACTTACAGAGGGCTGTCCCCTCAGGGGCAGGGGAGCCTGCAGGGGGCAGGGGGTGGCATGGGGACTGTGGGGGGGTGGTCTGCAAGGGTGAGTGCACAGTTACATCAAGTGTGTGAGTGCAGGCATCTGTGTGTGAGTGTGTTTGTGAATGTCTGTGTATGTATCTGTGTGTGTCAGTGTGTATGTTCGAGTACAGGTGTCTGAGTGTCTGCATGTAGGTCTGTGTAAGTGCA
>NW_011495069.1:11492070-11500581 GCF_000754665.1 Bison bison bison | reverse complement strand
GCCTGGGGCAGCGCCTCCTCCACGGCCAGCCTGCCTCTGAGCTTCCCTCCTCTGCTGTCTCTCCTCTCCCCACCGTCCTCCTGTGTGGAGGTCAGGGGCACTCTCTCTGTGCTCAGAGTCTCAGGTTCAGAACCAGCTCTCTGAGCCGCCCCAGACAAGTCACTGGACCTCCTGGAGCCTCCTGTCCTCTTGATCGCCCCATTTCACTGATGAGGAAACTGAGGCTCAGGGACGTTAAAGACTTGTCAGAAGTCACAGGACATGCAGAGACGGGGTTGCAGCCCAGGCCCCATTCTAACTCCACAGCCTGCCGATGCTGCTCTGTTTTCCGCCTCTGGGATCTCTGACCCTGCAAGCCTTCCAGATCATTCCCCTGCACCCGTGCTTGTCCCCTCCTTGCAGAGCAGGCCCAGGTGGCCCCGGGCCAGCCCAGAGGACGGTGGTCTCTCACCTCCTCCCTGGACCCTCTTCTTGCATCGACATCACCCACCATCACACTACCTTCTCCAGCAACCACACCCCCATCAATTCACACGGAGCCTCCAGCTCGGCGGCTCCAGGAGCTGCTGACAAGGCAGCTCACCCAACCCCTCTACTTCATAGCTAATTTTGAACCTAAATGCAGAACTTTTCCGAGTGTCCATATTACATGCCATCTGCCTGATCGCACCCTGAGGTCGGCTGGAGGCCACAATGCAAAGTGTCCCTCCTGGCTCTGTCTGTGGATCTGGTTGGTTGGTGTTTGAAGTTCTTCTGCCAAGTAGAGCAGGAGGCCTGGGCGGGAACAGAGCCCTGTGGTTCACCGCTGCAGACTGCCTCCTAGGCCAGGATCCTCTCGGGACGGGTCCTCCCGGGCTCCAGGGTCCAGCCAGCCTGACGGGCTGTCCTCTGTCCGAGGCCCTCTGTCTGTCGTCCCTGTGGTCGCTGGTGTCTGACCTGTCCCCCCACCCCTGTCTCCTTCCCCACCTCTCTCCTTGTCATTATTCCTTTTTTTCCCTCCTCTCCCTTCTCTGTATCCTCCTAATTCTCTTGTCCCACCCCCGTCTCCCTCTTCACCTCCCTTCCTCCTCCACATTCTCCCTTATGTTGATGCTCAAGGTCACAGCCACAAGACTTCTCATTACCAGCCCCCAAAGGGGTCTTTGGCTCTTCTCTGGACCACAGTGAGTAGGATGCCCAGAACCCAGCAAGAGGAGAAGTCAGAGGCCATCCTGTCCTTCCCTTGCCTCAGGCACCTCTTGAGTTAGGACAAGAAGATTTGAGGTGTCCCAGTCTACGAATATCAACTCACCAGCCTCTTCATCCCTATGAGTGATCAGTGTTTCTGACCCCCCACAACCCGGAAGTCCTCTCTCAAGTCTACCCCACAGCCTTCCTGCTACAGGACTAAGCAGGGGAACAGCTCTCTCATCTCAAGCCTTCCCTGTGATTGGGTCCCAGTTCTTCTCCAGTCTCGGCATGGGTCCCGAGTCCTTTCCCCTTTTCCTTATTTGGCACCCCACGCTTGGAGCTGTGCCCCCTGCTGCCCCACCCCAGCCCCCTTGATCCTTCCTCCTGGCCTCCAGACTCCCTTCCTCCACCCTCCTGAATGAACAAAATCAAGTCCTTCCATGATGTTCCCAATATCAGATGATATATTACCCCTAACCAACATTGAAGTATTGTGTTCCTACTGGGTACCCATAATCATACTTGCAATACAAAGACGAAGTAGGTATTATCCTGGTATTGAAGAATTTTTTTATTTTTTGTTTTTTTATACTATGGACTGTAGCCTGCCAGGCTCCTCTACTCATGGAATTTCCCAGGCAAGAAGACTGGAATGGGTTGCCATTTCCTTCTCCAGGGTGAAGAATCTTTAGGAAAATTTAGTTCACAGGCTAACATAGAGTTATAAAAGGAGTGAGGAATAATTAACACTCTACTGGGCACTGCCTGGTCTCACCTAGCAAATATTAAAAGCTAGACCCAGCAGGATCAAACTATTTCCAAGTGACTTAACCATGTCCCAGAACAAATCTCAAGAATATTTATAGGAATAGAAAAATATCTGGCCCCCAACCAAGTAAAACAGACAATGCCTGGCACTCAATCAGAAGTTACCAGACATGCAAAGAAACAGAAAATATGCCTACTAATGAGGAGAAAAATCATTTATTTGAAACTGATCCAGAATGCAGAACATAGTCAAAGATCAGGTGGCTAGGAAATTTAAGCTGTGCTCAGGAGACTGGAGAGAGGTCCCAGCACCTTCTATGTCCTTTTCCTACTCACAACCTACTAGCCTAGTATTCACCTCTTTCCTTTCTTCTCCAAGGAGTAGAGACTTAACTCCTGTGGTTTATAACCTAAAGCCATGTTAATTGTGGCTCTCCCTTAAATGCAAGTTTTTTTTTTTTTAATGGACTTAGGGAGCACACTTAGCATCCAGATTTGGATTCTAACATCAGTTCCTCAAAAAATTAAAAACATTAATTTTTTAATATTCTTATGAAATTACCATATGATCCAGCAATTCTACTTCTAGATAAGTATCCAAAAGAATTAAAGGCAAGAACTCAAAGAAATCTTTGTACCTCCATATAAAAGCAATATTCACGATAGCTAAGAGGTGGAAGCAACTCAAGATTCCACTGACAGATGAATGGATACACAAAATGTGGTATATTCATACAATGGAATATTATTCAGCCATGAAAAGGACTGAAATTCTGAACAATGCTACAACACGGATGAACCTTGAGAACATTATTCTAAATGAAATAATCCAATCACAAAAAGACAAATTCTGTGAATTATCTAGAGGAGTTAAATTCAGAGACAGAAAGGATAAGGGTTGTTGCCAGGAGCTGGAAGGAGGGGGAAATGGGAGCTGTTTAATGAGGATGACATTTCAACACTGCAAGGTGAAAAAGTTCTGGAGATTGGCTGCATAACAATGTGAATATACTTAATGCTCCTGAACTGTACACTTAAAAAATGATAAAGATGGTAAATTTTGTTATATGTATTTAACCACAATTAACAATTTTTTACGGAGAAGAAAATGGCAACCCACTCCAGTACTCTTGCCTGGAAAATCCCATGAACAGAGGAGCCTGGTAGGCTGCAGTCCATGGGGTTGTGAAGAGTCGGACACAACTGAGTGACTTCACTTTCACTTTTCACTTTCGTGCATTAGAGAAGGAAATGGCAACCCACTCCAGTGTTCTTGCCTGGAGAATCCCAGGGACGGCAGAGCCTGGTGAGCTGCCGTCTATGGGGTCGCACAGAGTCAGACACAACTGAAGCGACTTAGCAGCAGCAACAATTTTTAAATTTTGAAGTACTGATCATGCTACAACATGGATAAATCTGGAAAACATTATGCTAAATGAGAGAAATCAGTCACAAAAGGCCACATGTTGTAGGATCCATTTCATGTGAAATGTCCAGAACATAGAGATTCAAAGAAACAGAAAATGGATTAGTGGTTGTCAGGAGCTGAGAGAAGGAGGATTTAGGCAGAGGGTAACTGCTAATGGCCACTGGATTTCTTTCTGGGGTGATAGAGATGTTCTGAAATTACCTAGTGATGACGGTTACACAACTTTGTGAAATACGAAAAACCACTGAATTGTACACTTTAGAAGGATACATTTTATGGCATGTGAATTACATATCAAATTTTTTAAAATCCCAACTGAGAAACATTCCATAAATTATCTGACCAGTAATCCTCAAAACTGTTAAGTCCGTCCAAAAAAAGTCTAAGAAACTGTCACAGCCAGGAGAAATCTAAAGAGACATGACACTGAGTCTTATGTGGGATCTTGGAATAGAAAAAGGACATTAGTAAAAACTAAGGAAATCCAAAACTGGTAGAGACTTTAGTTAATGATGTATCAACATTGCTTCATTATTTATAGTAAATGTACTATACTCAGATAAGACGTGACTAATAGGAGAAATTGGGCCTGGAGTATATGAGTATTTGCTATCGTTGTTCAGTCCCTTAGTCGTGTCCAACTCTTTGCAACCCCATGGACTACAGCGTGCCAGGCTTCCCTGTCCTTCACCATCTCCAGGAGTTTGTTAAAACTTGTGTCCATTGAGTCAGTGATGCCATCCAACCATCTCATCCTCTTTCGCCCCCTTATCCACCTGCCCTCAGTCTTTCCCAGCATCAGGGTCTTTTCCAATGAGTCCACTGTTCGCATCAAGTGGCCAAAGTATTGGAGCTTTAGCTTCAGCATTAGTCCTTCCAATGAATATCCAGGGTTGATTTCCTTTAGGATTGACGGGTTTGATCTCCTTGTTGTCCAAGGGACACTCAAGAGTCTTCTCCAGCACCGCATCAGAAAGCATCAATTCTTTAGCGTTCAGCCTTCTTATACTATATATGAGTGTACAGTATACATGTACAGTTTACTCTATACTATCTTTGTAACATTTTTGTAAATCTAAATCTATTCTGAAATAAAAGGTTTATTAATTTAAAAAGAAATTGACTTAACATATCAAGGCACATTGTGGCAGGCCAGTGGGAGGGAACTTGCTGGGAACTTTCCTTACTATTGAAATTTGAGCCCCACTGGCTTCAAAGCATTGCCGGAAAAAGCCCCCAGATCCCCCTGGGCCCCATCCATCCTGAGCTCTTGATCCTGCTGGGTGCCAGTGGATTCCACCCAGACGGTTTGCTGGGTGAGTCCCAGTTCCTCTCACATTGTCTGATAAACGCTTCTTTATCAGCAGAGGGACAACAGGGGAAACCTGGTGAACAACAGGACCCCAGAGTCCGACAGGCCCGGGTGTGAATCCTGGTGCTGCTGCCTCCCTGCTGTGGGGTCGGGGAGAGCCCCCCTTCCTGGGCTCAGGGTGCGCGGGGCTGAGAGCAGTGCCATCACTCACCGCCCTGTCCCTGCCCACTGGCTGTATTTACAGAACATCTGCTGTCGTCTTTGGACTCAGCCGGCATGCCGCCCTGATTTGTTCTGGCTGCTGGCATCACCCTGACCAGGTGGTGCTGTTTGCTTGTCCTCAGCCAGCCACAAGCTCCTCCTGTGTCCGCTGTCTGAGCCGCTGAGAGCAGCCGGCCCTTCGAGGCGCCCTCTCACCCCTTCCTCCGCTTGGAGGGTACTCTGTTGCACAGTCAGCACAGCTTCCATAAAGAGCTTGAGTAATCCTTTGTCGCCCAATCCCCCCTTCTGGAGCTCCTGAGAGTTCCTCAAGCAGCAGAAATTTCTCTCTTGAAATCTGAGCTCATGTTTTGTGTTGGCTGCAGCTGCCTCTTAAGAATCATCTCTCTCCAAAGCTACTGCTCAAGCCCTGGTCCAAATCCCCTCCGCTAAGGCAGATTAAAGGCAGGTCAAGCACCACTCTTGTCAGCTCCTTCTTTCCTCTGAGAAGTTGCCCTTGGCTTTCTGGGATTCAGTAGGTGTCTGACTTTACAGTAAATTCTAATAGTATCTACAGCTGCTGTCGATGGGCATTCACCAGGTGCCAACAACAGACTGGGTGTTTTTCATGCATCATCTCATTTAATAATCGTAGTTCCTCTATAGGATAGTGATGACTTTATCCTCATTTGACACATGAAAACCAAGGTTCAGAAAGGGCTAGTCTTTTTCCCAAGGATACACAGCCAAGAAGTGGCCCAACTGGGATTCAAACTCAGGCATGTCTTAACAGATTCCTTGCTTTTAACCACCCCAGTACACTTTAATCTAAAGATGTTTACTGGAGTGGGTAGCCATTCCCCTCTCCAGGGTATCTTCCCAACCCAGGAACTGAACCCAGGTCTCTTGCATTGCAGGCGGATTCTTTACCAGCTGAGTCACCAGGGAAACCCAATGAAATATACACAAACAAACAAAAACCTCCATGGAGAAAAAGGAATAAGGGAATGTCGCTACTTTGGTTTTCCTGGAAAATCATAATGCATTTAGGTTGCTGCAAGTCCTGAGATGCCCTGCAGGGAACAGACTTTTTTCATTTTGTTTCACCCGAAATTTTCCAGATTCATTTTAAAATATTGAACGTTTGTTTTTTAAGTGGACTACCACTTAATCATCTTGGACTTGTGTTCTCTGGAACACACTTTGGGAAACACTACCTTTGGAAGTAACTTCTTTCCAAGCCTCAGTGGAGCTTCTGGACATTATGGAGGCACAGGAGGGCATCCCTCCTGCTATAAGCAACCATATCACAGGGCAACATATGTGAGACAACTATTTTCAGATCTTGGGCAATAGGCAGCTCAGGACTGCAATCCCTGAGAAGAAAAAAAAAACAGCGCAAGGTGAATCCTGTGATTCTGTGAGTGTCGGAAGCTGGGTGTGGCTGAGCGGGGTTGTTCCTCGATCCCAGGGCCTGATCTTGGGGACCACGGTGGGATGTCCTTGGGGTGGGATGTCCTTGGGGAGGCTGGCCAGGAGAACCAGGGAGTGATGGTCTGAGGGGAGGGGATGGTTTTCCCGGGTGTGGGGCAGCGTGAACCTCTCCACCTGCTCCCCATGGGCTGAGCTGCCGCACAGGCTGACAATGGAAACACTTGTGTGAGAGAAACGCCTCTATTCAGGTGCTTCCTGTTAATCTGTTGAGGGAGTGGCAGTGGCAGCTAATTTTGGGACTTGCTTGTCTTTGAATGGGGTAATTGTGGGAGTTGTCAGTGTTTCAGATTGTTTCCTGGAAGAGGAGGAGGAAGGAGGGGATGTCTGGGCTCTGCTGAGCACTGCCCCCTGCAGGTAGTGAGTGAAGTCACAGAGGGGGCCCTCGAAGGGGAGCCCGGGAGGGTGAGGATACCGGGGATCCCAGCCGCAGGGCTGGGCCAGAAGGGTCCCCAGAGCGGGGGGCCCGATCCCCTCATTCTACCAATGGGAAGACCAGGATGCCCCAGGGAAGGGGCTTGTCCAGGGTCACCCAGGGCGGCCCAGCCAGCTGCCTGGCTCCTGCAAACAACCTGAGCATCCTCCATGCTGGCTGTGCTCCCATCCCTCCCTCGGCCCCCCTGAGTCCATGTGGGGTTCCCCTGGCTGGGGCCTGTGCACGTCAGGAGCCCCCTTTCCCTTTCTTTGGCTGCAGGAGACCAGCGCAGTGGTGGGGTCACTGAGGCCAGCAGCCTCCTGGGGGGCTCACTGCGGCGGTCGTGTGGCCGGAAGGGCTCCCTGTATCACACGGGGCAGCTGCACCCCGCGGTGCGTGTGGCAGACCTCCTGCAGCACATCAACCAGATGAAGACGGCCGAGGGCTAAGGCTTCAAGCAGGACAAGGTGCCTGGCCCCGTCCAGCTGGGACCCCTCCCAAGGGCCTCCCTTGGCTCCTTCCTTCTACACCCCTCCCACCAGGTTGTCATGGAGGAAATAGAAGATGGTGGATGTAAAGGCCCGGGGTGCATTAGGGACTTACGGGGGTGCAACTGTCAACACCCCTGCTGTGATCATCATTCCCAGCGTGGGGGCAGGTTGGATGCAGTAGGACCAGCCTAACCTGCCATCGTCCCAGTTGGACTCCACCTCAGAGCAGCATCGCTGCCCCAAACTCGAGCTTACTCCATCCTCTTCCTGATGCCCTGTGCCCTCCCGGGAAATTTCAGGCTCCAGGCCCCTCTCTCAGCCTCCTATTCTCCCTTCCTGTTCCAGGAGCCACACATCTGCACCTACTGCAAACCTGCCTGTCAGGAGAGGACACATCCCTGCCAGCAGGCCGCTACAAAGAGATACAGGTCCCTGACACTGACCGACACTAACCCTCTGAATGACCTCTCTGTCGTGGAGAGTCAGTTCCAGAGGTTGGGCTTGTGCGCGCGTGTGTGTGTGCGTGTATGTGTGAGAGAGAGAGATGCATATGTGAGTGTGGCATCTACACGTCTACATGTCTGTGTATGTGTGTGTATGTGCCTGCATGTGAATGTGTCTGTGAAAGGGTGTATGCATGTGTGCCCATCCTTCCTGATCCCCACAGTGGGGACCCCAACAGCTACATCCCTGTGGCCCTGACTGATGTGAGGGCTGGAGCAATGCATACCCTAGGACCCCCCAACCTCAGCCGAGAAAATCCCAGGGAGAGGAAGCAGGGCTGAGGTCTGCAGGGGAGGACACGGGGGTGTCCCCTCTGCACCATCCATCTCCCCACGGACCAGACCTGTGGGGTGACCCCCTCCCCTCCAGTGCTCCTCCATTCTGGACATCAAGGCTGCTATTCCTCCTCGTTGTGCCCCTCTGCACATGGACGACCTGCTCGTCTCTGAGCCGGAGAGGGTCAGGCTAGGGTTCCCTGGTGCTGGGTGGACAAGCTGCTGGGGCAGCCCTGTCCCCCGACCCAGAGTCCGTGGTCCCTGATCCCAGTCACCTGAAATCAGCCCAGGAGCCAGGAGGTTCTGATTCTCAGACTGCCCTGAACTTGTCAGCAAGGGGCCAGCTAGGCTCTGTTTGGAGGGGTCAAGTCTGCGGGGCGCCCAAGACTGAGTTTTAGAATTTGGCCAGCCCTGGTCTCAAGGAGCTGCCAATCAGCCTTGCACCTGTGCGTTCAGAA
>NW_011495069.1:11484895-11491970 GCF_000754665.1 Bison bison bison | reverse complement strand
GGGGAAGCTGGTAAACTGAGAGGGGTCCCTCATTTCTCTGCCCTGCTCCTTTCATGATTACAAAGGGCAAGTCAAGGGACAAATCAAGGGCAAGGGTCTAGGAGCCCACGCCAGCCTCTTGAGTCAAGAGGAAAGCTGAGGTCAGCTCTGGGAATGGGGTTTTAGGAGAAAAGCATCCAGGAGAGGGAGACAGACATGGGCAAGTGGGTCAAGGCAGGACACCAGGAGACCTGGGCTGGAGCACCGACAGGAGAAGGCAGATGCCAGCCCCCCCAGCAGGACAAGGTCAGGATGGGGAGCAGGGGCAGAGTGTGGCGCTGTCTGGGAGCCTAGGCTGGGGTTTCAGATCTTCCCAGTCATGGGGTTGGAAGGAACCCAAGAGATCCATTCATTTCTTTAAATATAGTGTTTGAATCCCTGCCATATCCTGAGCACCAGGGATACTGAAATGAACAAGACAGGCAGAGAGTCCTCGCACCTAGATTTTCTCGGGGTCGGCTGCAGGGTTGGGGGGCACAGTTTGCGATACACAGACAAGCATGTGATGGACCGTCAGCAGCTGGTCAGTGCTGTGAAGAGACTTCAGGCAGGACAGGTGCCAAGAGGCCTCCACCCATGAGGCTTGAGACTCTGCGTGGGTTAGCTGCCCTCCCTAGGCCTCAGTTTCTCATCTGTAAAATGGGAGCCATCATATTAGAATTGGATGAAACTGTGATTAAGGGCCTTATATGATGCCAGGCGTGCTGAAGGGGCTCCATCTACAAACACGCAGCAGAGATCAACACACCCCTCCTGGGCATGGGTGACTGAAAGTGGGCCACATGTTCCAGTGGGCTGAGTCCAGCCCACTCCAAGCCCCAGGTTTCCTCAAGGGTTGGAGTGGGAGTGGGACAGCTGGCAGGGACCCGAGTCACTCCTGGCTCAGTCACAGACTTCCTGTGCGGCCCTGGATAAGACACTTCCTCATTCTGGGCCTCATTTTCTTCAATAAAGACTGACTCTTTGATGTACTGATTCTGCTCTCACACTGGGTGATACTCTGTGCATCAGTTTCCCCATTGGTCAGAGGATTCTAAGACTTTCGGATCTAATATAATTTCACCTGGGCTTTCCTGGTGGCTCAAGGGTAAAGAATCCACCTGCCAATGCAGGAGACATGCATTCAATCCCTAGGTCAGGAAGATCCTCTGGAGAAGGAAATGGCAACCCACTGAGGTATTCTTGCCTGGGAAATCCTGTAGACAGAAGAGCCTGGGGGGGGGCCACAGTCCATGGGGTCACAAAAGAGTCAGGCATGACTTAGCAACTAAACAACAACATCCCTTTCATCTGAACTAAGAATTTATAGTTCAGTGTGAACCCCCAGCTTCTTCCATTACACCATCACTTCCCACCACCCCGCCACCCTGGCAAGCCCCTCTGAACCAGGCTCAGGTTTATAGGAGAATGTCGGTGCAGTCCCTGCCTCCCAGGAGCCTTCAGTCCACACAGATCCACAGCATCATTAGCAATCACCCCACTGGGGAGGCAGGCTCTTCAGTTTTGCAGATGACAGGCTCTTGATAGAAAAGCAAGTATATTGGATCGGAGTGGGAAAGAAAACCCCCGCAGGCCAGAATCACAGATTGAGACTCATATGATGGGATTTAATATAATATGCACGAGTGAGTTAAACATGCCAACTAGATCCACAGCTCAGGGAAAGAGGAAGGAGACAGACCTTGAGATGAGACTGACGGGGAGCACAGAGTGAACCCACGAGGTGACATGTCTCTCACATCACAAGTCCCTTATCTGCTCTCTCCTTCCACACCACCCCACTCATCCAGCCCCAACCCAGGCTGTTCCCATGAGATGGAAGGCCCCAAACCTGGTTAGTTTAATAATAACAACAACAGTAAGAGCTACCAGTTCTCAAATGCTTACCCTGCACTATGTACTCACATTCTCTCCCTCTGCACAAGTTCGCAAGGTTTGTATTAATAGCATTTTACATGAAGGAAGATTGAGGCTCAGAAAAGCTAATTAAAACAAAGCTAGTAAGCAGCAGGGGCTTCCCAGTTGGCCTAGTGGTAAAGAATCCACCTGCAATGCAGGAGACGCAATTTCGATCCTTGGGTCGGGAAGATTCCCCTGGAGAAGGAAATGGTAACCCACGCCAGTATTCCTGCTTGGGAAATCCCATGGACAGAAGAGCCTGGCAGGCTACAGGGCATGGAGTCGCAAAAGAGTTGGCCACGACTGAGCAACTAAACAATAACCAAAGCAAGTGGCAGAGCTGAGATTTGAGCCTCATTTTAACTCCAAAGCCAACATACTTCTGTGTACATCCTGCTGCCCTGTAGGCCATGTAAACAGAGATATGGAGTCTAGAAGAAGGGAGGAGAGAATCCTGTTCAACTCATGAATAAGCTGAACTTTGCCAAAAGGCAGGGCCTTCAGGCTTAAAATAGCATGTGATCAAGGTCACACTGATTAATTCAAGAAGTATTTATTAGAATCTACATATTAAAAGGAGAAAGCAATGGCAACCCACTCCAGTACTCTTGCCTGGCAAATCCCATGGACGGAGGAGCCTGGTAGGCTGCAGTCCATGGGGTCACTAGGAGTCGGACACGACTGAGCGACTTCACTTTCACTTTTCACTTTCATGCGTTGGAGAAGGCAATGGCAACCCACTCCAGCGTTCTTGCCTGTAGAATCCCAGGGACGGCGGAGCGTGGTGGGCTGCAGTCTATGGGGTCGCACAGAGTCGGACACGACTGAAGCAACTTAGCAGCAGCAGCAGCAGCAGCAGCAAGTATTAAAATCTCTTCTAAACACTGGAGATGTAGAGGTGAAGTAGACAAACCAAGTTCTGCTCCCCTGGTGCTTGCATTCCGGTAGGGGAAACAGATAACAACCAAATAAGTATATCCTAGGAAGTGGCTCCCCAGTGGCTCAGACAGTCAAGAATCCGCCTGCAATGCAGGAGACCTGGGTTTGATCTCTGGGTCAGGAAGATCCCCTGGAGAAGGGAATGGCAACCCACTCCAGTACTCTTGCCTGGAGAATCCCATGGACAGAGGAGCCTGGTAGGCTTCAATCGATGTGGTCACAAAAAGTCAGACGCTACTGAGTGACTAAGTACACAGAAAGTGATATGTTCTGAAATGAAGGAAAAAAGTGAATGGAAAGAGACTGAAGATGAGGGTGCTGTGTTAGAGAGGGTGGTCAAGAAAGGCCTCTCTGAGGAGGTGATATTTGAACAGAGAACCTGAAGTAAGAAAGAGAATGAGCTGTGTGATAATTGTCAATGGAGCAGCAGGTGCAGAGGCCCTGAGGCAAGAATGAGCATGACGTGCTCAAGGACAGCAAAGAGCCAGTGTGGTTGGAGCACAGCAAGTGGGGGAAGAGGGAGGGGTAGGAGATAAGGCTTAAAAGTGTTAGTCATTCAGTCGTGTCCAACTCTTTGTGATCCCATGGACTGTAGCCCGCCAGTCTCCTCTGTCCATGGGATTCTCCAGCCAAGAATACTGGAGTAGGTTGCCATTCTCTCCTTCAGGGGACCTTTCCAACCCAGGGATTGAACCCGTGTCTCCCGCAGGCAGATACTTTACCATCTGAGCCACCAGAGAAGCCAGGCCTGGGATAAGGCATGAGAAGTCACCAGAAGGAAGGTTGATTAGAGTCATAGGCCATGGTAGAGCTTAGATTTTACTTTTAAAGTTGAAGGAATTCACTATAGAATTTTGAGCAGGCAACTGATGAGGTCTGACTTGTTTTGAAAAGATCACTAAGGCTGCTGGGGAGAAAATGGAAGCAGGAAGGCCAGGGAGCTAAGATCATAAAAGTCCAGGAGGATTCAAGGAGAGAGGGGGCAATGAGAAGCAATCATTCACATGTGGAGTTATTGAAAGAATGGAACATTCACCTTCAAGAAGAAAAAGCTCAGATGGACCCAAGGGCTGACCTCCAACTTCAAGAAGTCCATCACATGGACCAGAAGCTGAGCCCATTCTGCAGTCCCCAAATGTCAGAACCAGGACCTATGGGTGAGGCCACGGGAAACTTGTCAGTGGTGACCAAAGATGGAGCAACTTCCCAGTGAGGACATGTTGCCCCCATTGGAGAAGCCCAGCAGAGGTCAGTTCTCAGGACTGTGGGTGGAGTGAACAGAGGTCAGGTTTTGGAACCAGACAAATCTGAATTCAGGTCATTTTCCTTTTCTGTTATTATCTGTGCTGCCTTAGGCCACTTTACCTTTCCAAATTTAAGTTGCCTCATCTGTAAATTAGAACCAATTCCCATCTCATTCAGTTCGGTTCAGTCACTCAGTCGTGTCTGACTCTTTGCGACCCCATAAACTGCAGCACTCCAGGCCTCCCTGTCCATCACCAACTCCCAGAGTCCACCCAAACCCATGTCCATTGAGTCGGTGATGTCATCCAGCCATCTCATCGTCTGTCATCCCCTTCTCCTCCTGCCCTCAATCTTTCCCAGCATCAGGGTCTTTTCCAATGAGTCAGCTCTTCGCATCAGGTGGCCAAAGTATTGGAGTTTCAGCTTCAACATCAGTCCTTCCAATGAACACCCAGGACTGATCTCCTTTAGGATGGACTGGTTGGATCTCCTCACAGTTCAAAGGACTCTCGAGAGTCTTCTCCAACACCACAGTTCAAAAGCTTCAATTCTTCCACGCTCAGCTTTCTTCACAGTCCAACTCTCACATCCATACATAACCAGTGGAAAAACCATAGCCTTGACTAGACTGACCTTTGTTGACAAAGTAATATCTCTACTTTTCAATATGCTGTCTAGGTTGGTCATAACTTTCCTTCCAAGGAGTAAGCGTCTTTTAATTTCATGGCTGCAGTCACCATCTGCAGTGATTTTGGAGCCCAGAAAAATAAAGTCAGCCACTGCTTCCCCATCTATTTTCCATGAAGTGATGGGACTGGATGCCATGATCTTCGTTTTCTGAATGTTTAGATTGTTCAGTAAAGCATATAAAGTACCCGGCACTGGGCCTGACACAGACGTGCTCAATAAGCGGCCGTGATGATGGTGGTGACTGTGCTGGTGATGACGGTGGAGGTGGAGATGATAATAACGACGGTCAAGGCACTGGTGGTGATGGTCATGGTGCTGACGAAAACGGTGATGGTGGTGAGAAGGAGGATGGTGATGGTGGTGATGATGCTGGTTATGAATATGGTGGTAACAGTGATGATGATGATAGTTATGATGAGAAGGAGTGTTGCCAAAATATTAGCCCTCTGTGCACCGATGCTGAATAGGAATACAGAGACAGTGTTTTGGAGAAAAGAGAAAGAGTAGCTTTATTTATTTGCTGGGCAAAGGGGAAACACAAAGGCTAGCACCTCGACAACGGTGCCTCCCTCCCTGGGGAACAGGGAAAGGTCTTATAATAAGGGCTCTTCATCAGGTGTATTTGATAAGGATCAAAGCAATGACAATCTCCCATTCTTCTTTCTTCTGCAAAGAAATTGGGTCTAGTTGTCTCCAAGGTTATTGCCTGTGACCTTCTTCCTGAAATAGAGAATGCTATAAGGGAATATCACAAGGATTGGGGGCATGGGGGGATGTGGGAATGTGTATGGATGGGTAGGGGGAAGAATGCCAGGTACAGGATACTCAGAGTCAGAGAATGATTAAGGAATTAATTTTGTGAAGGACAAGTCTAGTTACATGTACTATAAGTTAGAAACAGCTAAAGTAAAATTAAATTGCTTAACTCTTACAGGTCTATTCTTGGGATTTCTATAGCCATGCACTCACTCCTTCATTTCCCTTGTTTCTTAGCAGAAAAACCCAGGTTTCCATTTCTGTTTTAACAGGAGGAAGATGGTGATGATGATGAAGATCGAGATGAGATGATGAGTGGAAGGTAGTGGCTACATGCTGACCACAGGTACGTAGACTCCAAACTGGTTGGAACCAGAAGGTTGACTATTGAGATCCCTGAAATGTCACCCTGTTACCTCACCACCAACCAGTCAGAAGAAGGCTCATGCTGATCAGGCATCCTACACCCTCTCCCTCTTACTGTCTTCAAAAACCCTTGCCTGAAAGCCATCAAGGAGTTCAGGTCTTTTGAGCATGAGCTGACTGTTCTCCTTGCTTGGAGCCCTGGAGATAAGTGCTATACTTTCCTCCACCATAACTCAGTGTTGGTTGATTGGCTTTGCTGTGCATCAGGTGAGCAGAATCCAAGTTCAATTCGATAATGACTTCATCCTAAAGGTTATCCCATGGTTACATGATGGCTGCTGGAGTTCCAGCCCATGACAGCTACATTCTTGGTGGAAAAAGAATAAAGGAGGGAAGGAGAAAAAAGCTCCTTCCAGCTGAATAAATTCTCATCAAAGAACTTTCCTGGAAACTACATCCACCACCTCAACTCAGATTTCATTAGCCACCCCATCTGCAAGGAAGATTTAGGGCAGAAAGCCACCCACAACAGTACTGGCCTCTTGCTACTAAAGGAAAATGGTAGACTGGATCCTGAGCAGAGGACCAGTAGTTTCTCCCATAGCCAGCAACCGGGAAATTTAAATACAAATGGGGAGAGATCCAACCACAGAATTTCCTCCAGGAATTCCCCTGGTCTCAGTTAAATCTGCTTTAAAAATAGTTAAAGATGATAAAATAGCAGTAAATGTTAATTACAGAAAAAAATTAAACGTAAAAGGTAGAAACAAAAATTTAAGGACTCCTCTTAATTTCATCATCCCATGTGCTTTTCTGATTTATTTTACGTGTGTGTATGTCTGTGTGTGTATGTGTATCTGGTCTTCATCCACTATTCCTGGCACAGAGCTCCTAAAACCCTTGCAAAGTGAAAGGGAAAGTCATTCAGTCATGTCTGACTCATTGCAATTCCATGGACTTTAGTCCACCAGGTCCTCTGTCCATGGAATTCTCCAGGCAAGAATACTGGAGTTGGTTGCCATTCCCTTCTCCAGGGGATCTTCCCGACCCAGGGATTGAACCCGGGTCTCCCGCATTGCAGGAGGATTCTTTACCATCTGCACCACAGGGAAGCCCAAAACTCTTGTAATTTCCTAGAGCC
>NW_011495069.1:11483989-11484795 GCF_000754665.1 Bison bison bison | reverse complement strand
CCAAAAGGGTTTATTATAATACTTTTTCATAATTTTTTGTTACGATATTTGCTTTTGTTCCTAGTTGCCATTGTGTTTCCTGAAAGAAATGGGGGAGAGGAGACTGGGGTGGGAGTCAGAGAGACTATGCTGAACCAGGTGGGAAGGAGGCCTGAAATAACTTCAGAACATAAAGGTATAATGGGTGTCTTTTGTTATTCATAACAAGTCCCTATCAACCACACCTGAGTTTACATTAATGAGGAGAGTTTTAGAAAGCCCCTAAGAATGAGGAATGGTTGCCAAGGGAACCAACCACGTGACTAGAAAGTTGGAACTTTCAGCCCCCCTCCCAACCTTCTGGGAGGGGTGAAGGGCTGGAGATTGACTTGATCGCTAATGGCCAATAATTTAATCAATTATGCCTACGTAATGAAGGCTCCATAAAAATCCCTGAACTGCAGTGTTCAGAGCACCTCCGGACCGGTGAAGAAGAAGGCAACCCCGTGCAGGGAGAGTGGCTGCCCTAAACACTCCAGGGCAGACATTTCTGTGCTTGAGACCCCGGGGGCCTTCAAACCTCACCCTATGTACTTCTTCATCTGGCTGCTTAATTCATATCCTCGGTAATAAACCAGTAATCTTAAATCAGTTGTTTTCCTGAGCTGCTCTGGGAAGTTAATCAAACCCAGGAGGCAGTCGTTGGAACAACCAATTTATAGCCAGTTATCAGAAGCCTAAGTGACAATCTGAACGTGCAGTTGGCCTGGAGTGTGTGGGGGGCAGGGGCGGGGCGGGGGGCGTGCAGTTTTGTGGGATTGAGCCTG
>NW_011495069.1:11475027-11483889 GCF_000754665.1 Bison bison bison | reverse complement strand
TTTGCCACCCAGTTGGTGTTGGGGAATTGCTCGATGTGGGAAAAACCCACACATCCAACCAGTGTCAGGAGGGATGTGATGCTACTACAGAGTATTGAGACGAATGAGCCCCACAGGGCTGTGCTTTTCCATTACATTAAAAATTAATTAAGCACTGTTAGTATTCTTGCACAGTTCCTCCTGGGATTTCTTTTTTTCTGGGTATATTTAGAATATACTTTCTATCCAGATGTATATATTGCTTTTCTTTTTCCCTCTCCTATTTTATGAACATCTTCCCAGGTGAGTTATTTTTTGACTGTCTGGTTTTTAATGGCTATGTTACATTCCCTCGTGTATTTGTCCCATAATTGAGATAGCTAATCCTCCGTTGTCAGGCAGAGAGATGTGTGTGTGTGCCTGCTGAGTCACTTCAGTCGTGTTCCTACTCTGCAACCCTATGGACAATAGCCCATCAGGCTTCGCTGTTCATGGGATTCTCCAGGCAAGAATACTGGAATGGGTTGCCATGCCCTCCTCCAGAGAATCTTCCTGACCCAGGAATCAAACCTGCATCTCTTGCATGGGCTGGTGGGTTCTTTACCACTAGCTCCACCTGGGAAGCCCCAGGCAGATAGACAGTTCCCACCTAAATAATTTGTTATAAATGTCCTTGCGATGAGTGACTTCATGGAAGTCTTTGTCTTCATCTGATTACTTCCTTATGGTAGATTTGGGGACTTAGCAGAACAATAGGTATGGATATTTTTAAGGCTTTAGATATGTTTTGCTAAATTGCTCTCCCAGAAGCTGGCCTGGGATCAACCCCCCAAGCTGGTCCAAGAACATCCTCAGATGGGTTCTGAGGTCTCCTTCCTCCCGTCATTCAGTATGGTCTCTCTGATTCCCAAGTCAGCCTCCTCTCTCCCAATTCTTTGAGGAAACACAATGGCAAGGTTTATTTTCTGAAATATCTAATCGTGTATTTATCTCTAAGTACTTTTGAAAGTCAACATGATTAATCTCATTAAGTTTAATTTGCAGCAAATTATGCCTTTAGCTTGAAGTTGGGGTTGCTTTGCTGGCTGGAGTGAAGACAGGGTTTGGCTATTTATAACAGAGCCCGCGATGGTAACTAACAGCTCAGCTGGGTAAACAGCTTCAGGCCCTTTCTGGGGACGGTGCTTTTCCTGGCTGGGAGTCTCAGGGTCCTGGCTACCATACCCCATGTCCCTGGGCCAGCTCTGCTCTCTAAGCAGCCAATGAACATAGTGCCTGGAAGTTTCTAGCGAGTTGACTGCTCCTCACCCTCCTCAGACCTTGCTTCCCTCTGCTTTTCCACCCTGGAGTTTTCCAGTGTCCTGGGCACTTGACCAGCCATAACAAGCAAGGCAGCCCCAAAGTGCCAGGGATTTAACACCCCTAGGGCACCTCTCAACCAGGGAGGGACAGGATAGGGATAGATAAATAAATACTGAGCTTCCCTCTGAAGGACAACCTGAGGCATGTTCCACACACCTCCTCAAAGGGCCCTCAGCAGGGCTGAGCCCCCAGTGTGACCGGCTCTCTGATTCAGGCTTCAGGGCTTTCCTCCCTCCCCCCCGTCCCCTCCTCACTGTGCTTCCTGGGATCAGCTCCCACATAAACCCCCTGCTTTTTTGGAGGACCCCAAACTCAGTCCTGATCACTCTGGAGCAGCAGCAGCTGGACGGATAGAGTGGAGGATGTGACAGGTACTCAGGGAGGGTGGGGCCATGATGGGCAGAAGGGTGAATGGCGAAAGCAGACTTTTCCCCATTTGAGCCTCTGATGAGACTGTAACCCTCTGAGATGCTCAACAGGGCATGCAGGTGGCACAGATTGGGAGATTGAGATTGATCTACATATACTAACTCCCATGTGCAAAATAGATAGCCGGTGGGAACCTGCCGTACAGCACAGGGAGTGTTCTGTGATGACCTAGGCAGGTGGGACATACAAGAGGGCGGAGATCTACATATACATGCGCTTGATTTGCTTCATTGTACAGCAGAAACTAACACAATGTTGTAAAGCGATTATATTCCAATAAAAAAAAGAGAATAAATGGCCATTTAAAATATAAACAAAACATGCAGCTGTCCTGTGCCCAGACTCCTCCTGAACCACGGAAACAAGTTTCATTTATCATCTCCAAGCAGTGGCTATGGGTCTGTCCTTCCCTGACCTGACTCCCATCCCAGACACTTAATACCTGCCTTCTCCCGAGGGCACCTTATCCCTCCTAATTGGTGTCTGAGACCCCTCCTGTTCCCTGTGCTCACAGTCCGTCCACCTCCTGGGCCTCCATCTGGGGCCCAAAGCCTGCTTGGAGGTCTGCCTGTTGTCACCTGCCAGCCAGGTAGCTGGGCTGGACAGTGACCCCCTGTCTCACCTTCCTGGGGCCAGGCACCAGATCCTCCTGGGCAACCTTCTACCCCCGGCCCTGGACTGGCCTTCCCCTCTCTTGGTTTTAAGACCCAGGCCCCACATATCCTGCTGTGATGGTTAATTTTATATGTCAGCTTGGTGTTTGGGGTGACATTTGTGTTTAAATCAATGAACTTTGACTAAGCAAACTGCCCTCCATAATACAGTGGGCCTCGTCCAATCAGCTGAAGGGAATTCTCCAGCAGCCTGCCTCTCCAGACTGCTGGCCCCACACTGCAGATTTTTGACTCTCCAGCTTCTATAATGGCATCAGCCAAGTCTTTATAATAACTCACTTTCTATATACAGGTACACATCTTCCTGGTTCTGTTTCTCTGGAGAAGTCTGACAACACAGTTGCCCAGGCCAAGAGCCAAGGTCCACAGGGCTGTTCAGATACTGAGCAAATAACCTCCCAAAGCCAGCTCTCCTAGGTCTGGGGACCGCATAGTTGCTTAGCTCCTTTCCTTGTCCCACTCTGCTTCCCCTTCCCTATCTCCCCTCCTCCCAGTGAACCACTTCCTTAAGAATCTTTATCTCAGGCTCTGCTTCTAGGGAACCCAATCTCAGCTAATTGGCAATAGGAATGGTCCTAGGAAGCAAGCTCTTAAGATGTAATTGTAGAGATGATGCAAATTTGGCCCCTCTACACTGACTCTGAAATAAATCTTGAAGACAGAGTTTTGAGTGAAGTAGAAAAGAAAAGCTTTATTGCTTTGCCAGACAAAGCAATAAAGGGGACCACAGCAGACTAATGCCCTCAAAACTGTGTTTCCCAACCAAGGAGTGGGGAGACTTAGAGTCCAGGGACTTAATTGCTGATATTGATGAGGGTCCATGCAGGGCCTGCATTCCTTCAATATAGAGATCTTCTGGCATCAGGTAGTCAGTCTCATGATCTGTGGTTCTTTGTTGTTGCTCAGTCGCTCAGTCATGTCTGACTCTTGGTGACCCCATGGACTGCAGCATGCCAGGCTTCCCTGTCCTTAACCATCTCCCGGAGTTTGCTCAAACTCATGTTCTGGGACCTGACCTGTGTTTTTGTGTGTTGGTCGCTTAGTCATGTCTGACTCTTTGTGACCCCATGGACTGTAGCCTGCCAATATGCTCTGTCCATGGAATTCTCTAGGCAAGAATACTGGAGTGGGTTCACTTCAGCTCAGTTCAGTTGTTCAGTCGCGTCTGACTCTTTATGACTCCATGGACTTCAGCACGCCAGGCTTCCTTGTCCATCACAAACTCCCAGAGCCTGCTGAAACTCATGTCTCTCAAGTTGGTGATGCCATCCAACCATCTCATCCTCAGTTGTCCCCTTCTTCTCCTGCCTTCAGTCTTTCCCAGCATCAGGGTCTTTTCCAATGAGTCAGTTCTTCGCATCAGGTAGCCAAACTATTGGAGCTTCAGCTTCAGCATCAGTCCTTCTAATGAATATTCAGAATTTCCTTTAGGATGGACTGTTTGGATCTCCTTGCAGTCCAAAGGACTCTCAAGAGTCTTCTCCAACACCACAGTTTGAAGGCATCAATTCTTTGGCTCAGCCTTCTTTATGGTCCAACTTTCACTTTGCACATGACTACTGGAAAAACCATAGCTTTGACTAGACGGACCTTTGTCAGCAAAGTGATATCTCTGGTTTTTAATACACTGTCTATGTTTGTCATTGCTTTCCTTCCAAGGAGCAAGCGTCTTTTAAGTTAATGGCTTCAGTCACAGTCTGCAGTGATTTTGGTTCTTAAGGTTCTTAAAATTATTTTTTTAAAGCATTTTATTTTGTATTAGGGTATAGCCAGGTAGGGCTTTCCAAGTGACTCAGTGGTAAAGAATTCTCTTGCCAATGCAGAGGATGCAGATTCAATGCCTGAGTCAGGAAGATCTCCTCAAGAAGGAAATGGCAACCCACTGCAGTATTTTTGCCTGGATAACCCCATGGACAGAGGAGCCTTGAGACTATAGTCCATGCAGTCACAAAGAGTCAGACAAGACTAACCAACTACACAACAGCAACTAAACGATAGCCCATTAACGATGTTCTGATAGTTTCAGGTGGACATAGTAGTTCCTTAGCTGTGATCTTCTCTCTGAAACATCTTCCTTTTGGCGGGGGTTTTAGTTCTACAGAAGAGCTCAGAGATATCATGTACATCCCTTGGGTAACCAGGTCCCTGCCCCAAGGCTACATTACTGTTTCTTGACTGTTTCTCCCTTGTCCCTGCATCCACTCCCTTCTGTGATTAACACCTGTTTGAACCCGCCCTTTGGAACTCAGGGAAGGGGACCCAGAAAGGTTTTTGTCCCAGGAGCCCCACAAGGTCCTCTGCTCAGTCCTGGCTGAAGACCCATCACTGGTGGTAAGAGAAGCAGAGACGCCCCTGACGTGTGGCGGCAGCGCCATGGTTGAGACGTCCACCACAGGGAACAGGAAAGGGATCCAGGTTGGGGAGAGGGGAGCACTAGCTGGTGCAAGATCTGAAATACTACGGGAGAGAAAGTAATTATATGGAAACTGGAACTGGAAGCTATTGTTGAATGGTTCTGATGCGTGAAGCCTGAAAATTACGGACTCAGATGTATTAACCAGCAACTTGAAGCAAATGTTCAATCTGAGAATCTACTTGGCAGCTCATGGAGAGACATCCATTTCTTGTATCCAGAGACCAGACACAAGCCATCATTGTAAGAGTAACAGCTTCAATGAAGGATGAACCCTCTGTCTAGGAAAGTTTTGTGTCCAGGTCAGGAGATGATGAGACAGCCCTGATGAGACAGGAGCAAGCACCTGAGACTCGGGTTGAAGATATCTGGGTGGATGGGACCTGAGAACCCAGATTCCCCAGAACCTTCAGGCCTGCAAAGTGACCCCCTTCCCTTGTTGAAAGACAAAAGTCTCCTTTCCAAAGGATGATGGAGCAGCCTCAAATGAGAAGATCTTTACAAGAGAACCATTGTCCTCTTCAGGCTCTGCCTCTACATCCCCTTTTGGCCACCAGAGCTGAAACCAGGCTCAAATCTGAGCATAAACCAACAGCTAAAGCACTGAGACTTCCAGGGGAGAAAACGGATTGCCTATATATCCAAGGAGCTGTGGGACCTGGCTACAGGAGCCAGCAGGAACCAGGAAGACAGGCCTGGAGGTGATCCTGGAAGTGCCGGATGGAGGAGAGCAGGGTATAAAGCTGGATAAAGCCACATGTTGATATAGGGGGACTGTCCTGTGACACAGGATTTAACACTCTGGGAAGGGCCTGTTCCAAAGCAGAGTTCCTTGGCAATTATAGGGATGAAAAGATGCCATCACGGCAGATGGCATAATTATCATAATGAGCAGTAAGGTTGAAATGACAGCCTCATTAAATCTAAAGAAATGTTGAGCTTCAAAAGACACTGATAAGAAATGGAAAGACAAGCAATGGACTAAGAGAAAAAATCTGAAAATCAGATGTCTGATAAAGGACTGTTTCCAGAATATAGAAGGAATTCTCAAATCTCTGTAAACAGAAAATAATTCAATTTTCTAAATGGAAATATAGTTGATTTACAAAGTTGTGTTAGTTTCAGATGTCATATACATATTCATATACATATTGTCATATGACATATACAGTTGTCATATACATATTCTTTTTCAGATTCTTTTCCACTATAGGTTATTATAAGATATTGAGTATAGTTCCCTGTGCTACACTGTCAGTCAGTCAGTTTAGTCGCTCAGTCGTGTCCAGCTCTTTGCAACCCCATGGACTGCAGCACTCCAGGCTTCCCTGTCCATCACCAACTCCTGGAGCTTGCTCGAACTCATGTCCACTGAGTCCGTGATCATCTAACCATCTCATCCTCAGTCGTCCCCTTCTCCTCCTACTTTCAATCTTTCCCAGCATCAGGGCCTTTTCTAATGTGTCAGGTGGTGGCCAATGTATTGGAGTTTCAGCTTCAGCATCAGTCCTTCCAATGAATATTCAGGACTGATTTCTTTTAGGAGTGACTGGTTGGATCTCCTTGCAGTCCAAGGGACTCTCAAGAGTCTTCTCCAACACCACAGTTCAAAAGTACCAATACTTTGGCACTCAGCTTTCTTTATAGTCCAACTCTCACATCCATACATGACCACTGGAAAAAACACAGCTTTGACTTTGACCAGGGAAGCCCATTTTATATACAGAAGTGTATATATGTGGGCTTCCCTGGTGGCTCAGACGATAAAGAATCTGCCCACAATGCAGGAGACCCAGGTTCAATCCCTGGGTCAGGAAGATCCCCTGGTGAAGGGAATGGTTACCCACTTCAGGATTCTTGCCTGGAGAATTCCATGGACAGAGGAACCTGCCGGGCTAAGGTCCATGGAGTCGCAAAGGGTCGGACATGACTAGGCAAGTAACAGTTTCACTTTCACTTTTCTTCAGTGTGTATATGTTAATCCCAAACTCCTAATTTATCCCCCCTCCCATTTACTCTTTGGGAACCATAAGTTTGTTTTCTATGTCTGTGAGTCTCTTTCTGTTTTGTAAATAAGTTCAAAAATAACCTGATTTTTTTAAATAGGCAAAAAGACTTGAACAGATATGAATGGCAAATAAATACATGAAAAAGATGCTTGGCATCTTTATTACTAGGAAGATGCAAATTAAAACCACAGTGAGATACCACTACATACCTCTTAGAATGGTTAAAAGTAGAGCCCAGTGATTTCAAATGTTGGTGAGGATACGAAACAACACAGCTGTCACACACGAGGGTGGGGGAGGGGGGAAAGCACTGTGGAACGCATCTGGAAGGTTCTCGAAAAGTTAAGCATGCGGTCTGCTGTGTGACCCAGCCATCTACCTATAGATATTTATCCAAGAAAAACAGAAGCACAAGTTCACTCAAAGACTCATACACACATGTTTATGGCAGCTTTTTTTGTAATATCAAAAACCTGGAAATAACCCAAATCTCCATCACCAGGTCAATGGATTAACAAATTGTGGTATATCCAAGTGAAGGTTATTATTCAGCAATAAAAAGGAACAAACTATTTATACATGTAACATGGATGAAACTAAAACAGTTTCCAAGTGAAAGAAACCAGACAAAAAGTACATGTTCTATAAGAATTCCAGTTACATATAATTCTGTTGATAAAAAATGTTAACTAATCTATAGTGAGAGAAAGCAGGTCACTGACTTCCTAGAAATAAAAAGGGAGTGGAGAAGAGGTGAATAAAAGGGAAAAGATAGTACTGGCCCTGGAGCCAGACGGCTGTCAACTTGCGGTCCACTAGGAATGGGAGCTCTCTCTTGTGCTGAACAGCACCTCAGCTGGTCTCGATGTGTTTCCAGACTGTCCTTTCCTAGAGTGAGTGTCAGAGGGGCCAGGCAGGATTTGCTGACAGCAGGTGAGTGAGGACCCCTTCTCCACCCAAGTCTCTAGGAAAGTATTCCAGGGGTCAGCCCATGCCAGTCTGGGTAATGGATGGCCTTTCTTTCACGTTCTCTGGGAGATGGACTCCTCATTAATCTGCTGCGGTGTCATTAAGTCAGAAAACATTTGCTTGTGGGGCTTCTGTTGGCCTTTAGAAACTGCAGCTTAAACATCAACCAGGGTTTAACCCTCCCCTTCCCAGCACAGGCCCAGGCCTTGGCCAGACAGGCCCACAGATCACTGGCCTTGATGACCAGGAGGCCCCTGGATCCAGTTTCCATCTCTTCTTAGCCCAGAGCAGGTAGGTGTGGGGGCAAAGGGAGGACAAAGGGAGAACAGGAACCCTTGACTCCTGAGCCACTCAGTTCAAGTGTTTGTAGACAGAGGGCTCTCCCCTTGGCAGGTTAAAGAGCAGAGGACTTGGGGGTGGGGAGGAGTTGTGGGGAGCTGGGTGACATTGAGTCATTCCCTTGACCTCTCTGTGCTGGGTTCCTACAGAGTTGGAGGGGCCTCCAAGCCCCAAGGTTCTAGGGTCTGTGTTTTACAGAGGGTAGAGCCTGCTTCCCTGAGAGGGGTGACATGTCCATGCCTCCACCAAGGTCCCTGCTCCCTGCTAGGACCACATGTCCCGTACGGCTAGGTAGGGGGCCACCTCTGGGGATAGAGGGGAATAGGTGACCCAGATGAGCTGATGAGGGGTGAGTCCCTGTTACTGAGGGTCCTTTGGGAGCCCAGCACTATGCTGGGACTCCCCACTCACCCTCACACACAATCCTATACCAGCCTCAGACCGCAAGAGAGAAGTCTCACCTTGACCCCTCCCCTTCCCACCTCCCTGCTTTTGCACATGCAGTTCCTCCTCCTAACACACCTTCCCTCCTCCATCCAAGTCCCACCCAGCACAAGGTCTGTCTCTTCCAGGAAGTCCTCCCCGATGACTGACGGTCAAGCCCTCAATGGTTCCACCCAACTGGCTCTTGGGTTGTTCGATTTCCCAACACAGGTTGGTGTCACGAGGCCCAGACACAGACATTAGC
>NW_011495069.1:11473025-11474927 GCF_000754665.1 Bison bison bison | reverse complement strand
GGAGCCAGGTGCTGTAGGGTCACAGAGGGGATAGGAACAAACATCCACTGAGCTCCTGCAGATCCTTGTGCCTGGTGGGAGCCCGAGCAGGCCCCAGTGAGTCAGTGGCTGGATTCAAAACCTGCCAGACTCCAGATCCACCCCCACCCCATTACCTGTCCCCAGAACTCCTTGAACCCCCTCAGCTTGGGGCAGAGCTCGTCCTGGAACCTGGAGCCTCCTGGTCACACAAGCAGGGCTCAGGCAGCCACAGCTGTGCAGAGACAGGGGGCGGGACAGGGGTCAGAAGGACCCTTGGGCAGGACTAGGGTGAGACAAGTCAAACGCTCCCTTCTCTGTGACTCCCCCATCTGATGTCCACCTGGGACTGCAGGCCCCCTGGCTGCACGTCTGTCCACCCCCTTTCTCCAAACCATCCTCAGGGCCTGTCTGTTGCCATAGCACATGATGAATCTGCCTTTAGGATTCTGGTTCCAGATCTGTTCTCTTGCCTTCCAGAGCTGGTCAAGAGTCTCAGAGAAACAGGAACAGATGGTGGTCACTGATCCCTGGTGGTGGGAGGACAAGGCCTAGGATGAGAACGGACAATGAATCCCATCACTTGGAGCTAGTGATGACTTTTCCTGCAGACGTGTCTCAGCGTGAAATCAGAGAGGGAGCATGAAGGGGTTGTACATCCTCTCTGCTTGCCAGGTCCTGAACTCCGTCTCTGGCTCCTACCTGGAGCTGTTGGGGTGAGTTCCCAGTTCGTTGATGGGAGGCTAACAATGAACGGCAGCTTGTGACCTCACTCTGGGCTGCTCCTGGGTCAACTTCAAGTTGAGAGAGAGGAGAAAGAGAAATGAAATCCCAAGATGCTACAGCCAGAAGGGTCCCCAACAGTCTGAATCTAACTCTCATTATAGATGGAGAAACCGAGGCACTGAGAAGATACCGGACTTTACACATCTGAACAGAGCTGGGCCCGGCACACAGGACTCCTGAGTGCCAGTGCATCTGTGTGAGATGATGTGTGCATGTGTATGCGTGCCTGTGTGTATACAAGCTTTGTTAGGGTGTGTGTCTGTGATGATCTCCCAGCACATGTGTGAAGGTTACAAGAACAGATGTGTGCAACAATCTCAGGGTGTGGGTGTGAATGTGAGTGATTGGGTGTGTGCGAGGGATGTGGAGGTGGCCTGTGGGTGAGGGTGGTGGTCTCAAGATAGTGTAGCTCTTTCAGAGCATGTGGGTGCCTTTCTCGGCAAGGCCACCCAGCTCGGGGACTCACTATTTGCAGAATTCAGGTGGGATTGGTGACAGTGTGTGCAAGGTGCCAGGCACTGAAGGTGAAGCTCAGAGGCCAAAACTTTGTGCTGAGCCCCAGGGGTGAACTGACCCCTACCTTCTCCTGCTACAGGTCAGGGCCAATCCAGAACTCGGGCATTGAGCCTATGAGTGGGGCCGAGTGACCTCAGTCATGGACAAGGAGGAGGCCAGCCTGCCCAGGCTATGTGGGCAGTGGCTGGCATGGCTCAGGTGGTGACCCAGATCCCTAGATGTAGATTACAGACTCCTGAGATGCCAGGGGAGACAAGTCAGGTGCCTCCCAAGATCTCTCTGTCAATTCCTTGGCTAGCAACTCCTCCACACTCCTCCAAAGGTCGCAACATTTTGCCAACTCTGGTTTCTTAGAGTCACTCCCCCATCTGTGTTTATGGTGAAAGGGACTCCGTGATTTAGAACATAGATGGGATCTTCAGTTATAGAGAAATTTGTCCAGAAAGCCAGCTCATTGTCTAGTGGGAGGAGCCACATCCTGACCCTAGCTTCTGAGGTCTCCCTGAGTCCCATGACCCTGGGGAGGGTGCAGCCCATTGACTCCACACCCAGGTCAAGAGGGGAAGGCGGGTGGCCAAAGTG
>NW_011495069.1:11462681-11472925 GCF_000754665.1 Bison bison bison | reverse complement strand
AAGACCAATGGTGTGATGTTTAAGAGTTTATTTGGAATTAGACAGAGACCTGAGTTCAACCTGCTCATGTGTGACCTTGGACAAATCCTTCCACCACTCAGAGGACAAACGTCTTATAGGGCAGGTCCCACACTGGGCTC
This sequence comes from Bison bison bison, assembly GCF_000754665.1. Classification (NCBI taxonomy): domain Eukaryota; kingdom Metazoa; phylum Chordata; class Mammalia; order Artiodactyla; family Bovidae; genus Bison; species Bison bison. Next base: position 11,472,785 of record NW_011495069.1, on the reverse strand, counting down.
TTGGACATTGGTGCTATTTCAGAGAACACCCATATTCCCAGAGAAAAGAAATTATTCTCCATCTAATTAGTTTAATTAGTAGCAATCAAGTTGTGGAGATCAGTGCAGCAGGGTGAGTGATTAGGAAAAATTACTTCCCCACAAAGAGTTTAGATTTAACTTTTTTGGTTCCACAGTCTAAACACCAAAAATAAAGAAGAGTGGGCTCTCTGTCCCCACCCCACCCCCACACTGGCTGAGAATTCCCCAAGGTGTGGGCAGCAGCCCAGAGAGAGAATCAATCTACATCCAGATGGGCAGGAGGGCACATTGGGCCTGCTGAAACCATCAACCACAAGCCCTGGAAGATCTGTGCTGTCTCAAGACCACCACCTGCTCCTTTGGAAACCCCCCAGTTCCACCATCAGGCCCCTCTCATACACCTGGTCACGCCCATACACACCTCTATCTGGAGACAAATGACTTGTCTGTCTTTGAATGTCAAAGTATTCTTATATTTTATTCCAACAGATCCTCCCTCAAGAGAACCCAGGATTCTTGGGAACCAGAGATGGTTATATCATGTAAGGGGGCTGGAGGGTAGGGTGTCCTGGAGGAGAAGTTGCACTGACTTCACAGCTTCCTGTCTCTGTCGGGTTTGGCTCAGGTGGGATGGAGTGGGTAGGTGGGACTATCAGTGGCCTTCATCAAGAGAAGCCTGGGAAAGCAGCCTGCTGCTTTCATCAGGAAACCTGCTGATGACATCAGGATAGAACAATGCTTTACCCAAAGGAATGAATGCCCCAAGAGTGTGCAGGGCCTATAAGAGTCCCTTAAATCATGCTCTCTCTTTCTCCTCCCTCACTAAAGAGTGAGTCCTTGGCTTATTCCAAGACTTAGGACCTATTTACTGAGAGCAGCACTCTGTGCCACCCATCCATCACTTAGGGATGAGCAGAGCCTGGAGACAGTTATTTTCAGTCCCGCTGAGTCAGGTAGACCAGCCTTTCCAACCACACCCTTTCTCAGCTTGTCCCCCAGTCTACATAAGACATCTCATTATGGGCAGAGGAACCAGGAGAAGGAGGACTATATAGGAAGGTAGGAAGGGATAGACGGAGGGGCTTTCCTTTACTGTCTGCCTGTTGGTGGGGGGAGGGAGACAACATTCTTTAGAGAAGCTATGAGGGTGTCAGGACTTCCTTCTCTTCCCCAGCACCTGCTTTGAGGCTTAAAGAAGAATAAACAGGACACAGTATTCAGAACTCTAATTTCAGGTACCCAGAATCCAGAATTATATATAATCCAGGATCAAGACTGTAGAATCCTAGACCTCAGAGTTATAGATTATAAAACTGTAAACCATTGAACCTAGAAGTAAAGACCCCAGAGTTACAAAATTCTAAACTCAGAATTCAGAACCCAGAGTCACAGGATCCAGAGCCATGGAATCTAAAACAGAGAACAAGGGACCCTGAACATAGAATTATAGAGCCCAGATCCCAGAATTGTGGGCCCTAGAACACTGGAAGCTATTAACAGGACTTTTCCTCTCACTGAAATGCCCTCCGCCTCCTATACCATCTGAAACCCTTCAGCATCCACCCAGATACTTTGTCCCACAGGAATTTTCCCTGGTGCCCCTACCTTTAGCAGGCCTCTTTCCTTCGAGTTGTCTAGGCACTTCCTATATCCTGTGATGATGTCCACACCTGTCCTCTCCTGCCACTCATATTATATTTCCATCTGCATCCACGCTTCATCCCTGCATTGGGTCTGACCCATTTCCATGCTCCTGGTAAACATTTGAGGCATGTTTGTGGAAAGAGTAAATTCTTGAATCATTTAACCTGAACTCCCTCAAGTTTCACAGGACTTGCCTAAAACCCAGAAAGGGAATACATTTTTCCAATGGTCACACAATATATTTGGAAATCTCAGAGAAGATCCTAGTCTTTCTTATTCTAAGCCTAGAGCTTCTTCTCCACCCTAGATTATCTCTGAAGAACTAGAGAGTTGATGTGGAAAGCTATTATATCTCATTGCTTTATAATATCCTCCGTGTTGTTAATTTCATGCTCAAAAGCATTGGAGAAACTACTCAGTCTGGCAATGGCAGTGATAGCAGTAGGAATGACAATAGGCTTCCTGGAGGCGGAGGGCAGGGGGAGCGCGGGTGGACCTGAGCTCAGTGGGTGTGCAGGAGTCTATGCCAGTTAAAGAGCAGTGAAAAATCCCAGAGGTAGATGTATCCTGTGTTCAGAGACTACAGGTGGAGGGTAATCATAGGTCATATTACCGGAGACCCTCTAGGGTTTTATATGCCATCCTAGGATGGTTAGACCTTATCTAATTTGTATCTTTTGAGGGTTTCCCAGGTGGTGCTAGTGGTAAAGAACCTGCCTGCCAATGCAGGAGACCTAAGAGACATGGGTTCAATCCCTGGTTTAGGAAGATCCCCTGGAAAGGGGCATGGCAACCCACTCCAGTATTCTTGCCTGGAGAATCCCATGGATAGAGGAGCCTGGCAGGCTACAGTCCATGAGGTCACACAGAGTCAGACACAACCAAAGCGACTTGGCACACACAATGTATATCTTGTATATATTATATCCTTAGATTGCATATAAATTCTTTGAGAACAGGAACTATGTTTTCCCCCTAAAACTCAAGGATAAACACATATTTGATCAAGAGAAAGATCAGTGAGGGAACACTGCTGGTCCAAGGCTCAACTGAAGCAGCTCATAAGAAAAAGAGTGAATGTCAAGTTAGAGCAAGTGGGTATTTATCAAGGGTAGCCTGAGTAGCTGAGGGGTAGGGGATGAGTGGGGGAGTAGGAAAAGGTGGGTGATGGTCACAAGAATGGACAGAGTACATCTAATAGTGCTAAGCACTTTATGTACATGAAATTGATGGCTTAGCACATAAGAGGCCACTGAGTAATTACATCTTGTGTCTATAGGAGTGTCCATGTGAGTTTCAGGACCATGGACAGCTAATGGGGGGGGCATTTAGATGGCTTTTCAGATTCCTGGGATCACTCATTTCCCATGGTTTTCTACATGGAATTATCTGGTTGATTTTTATTTTTTCATAATTTGCTCTTGCAAATTGTGCATTTGACCAGGAATGAGGGAATGGGCTCTGAAGCCAGACTGCCCGAATTCAATTCCTCACTCTTCTCCTTACTATTACTAGTTACATAATTTTGGGCATCCAGCACCCAACAGTGTGTAGAACGTAGGATTTGGTGCATTTTTTCCCCAATGGGAATAAAGAGCTGATCCAGCATTGCCCTCCTTGCAAAGGGCATTTAGAGAGTCAAATCCAAACCTGAGTCCCATCTCATTGCTTTGCCTCCTGGCTCACCCCTTTCTTTCCTTGGTCTGCTTCCCTCCTTTCTACCCTCCCTCACCCTCCTGCTCTCCGTTTTCTCTGTCTCAGCCCCAGACTGTCTCCTCCCCCTCCCCACCTCATCCCTGTTAATTAAATGGCACTATGGAATGTATTTAGTTTGTATTTGGTTCAGAGGCCAAAGAGGGTCAGCGGTCCTGTGTTCATTAAACTGTTCTGTGTAGAAAGATGTAATGAACGGGTTTTATTACAATCTTGGCTCATCCTATGAGACAATTATGTTTTCATTGGAGCGGGGAAGAACCACAAGCCTTAGCCACCAGTGTTTGCGACTTGGGAGTGGGGGAGGAGAGGAAGGCTCAGATCTGAATCCAGGAAGGGCCTGGGATGCTAGGCACTGTGCTTGAATGGGGGAGCAGGGAAAGAGAGAAAGCTGAATCAAGGTGAGTCCTGGACTTTTACTGCAACACTGTCATCACTGTGCAGTCAGAAACCCCTCCTGGTTTTGACTAGAACAAGGTCAGAGTCAGAGTGTGGCCATTAAATTCCTAGGGGTGATAACTGCAAGGAGTCCTCAAATCTGTCTCTTGTGCACCCAGCACTTGATAGCTCAAGCACTTTTTGTACATGGAATTATTGGCTTAGCACATAAGAGGCCACCATTTTATTATATGTGTGCTACAGAAATTATAATGATGGAGAAATTCACTGAAAGCATTTCTGAATTCCTAGTAACTTTTGCCCATTATGTATTTCTTCAGTCACTGGTGTTGCATGGTTGTCATACTGATATAATGAGAGCAGCCACCATCTAGTGAGCACCTAGTGATTTAGTGGACAGCAACTCTGGTGGGGGAGATAGTTATTAATATTATGCATCTTTTGTGGCTAAGGAAACTGAGGCTCAGGACCAAGACACTGAGCATTAGACAGTGAAGGTCAGTGATCCCTCAGGGACAGGACACAAAAAGGTGAGGCCAGTGATGTCCCAGCTTCCTGTCCTGAGAGAATTCCCAGGCCAGGATGCGGAGAGGAGTCAGCTAGAGCTGAGCTAAAGGGATGAAGCTGAGAAACCGGGAAGAACAAGAGGAGATAGGAAGAGAATTGTGGCAAGTCCCTCCCAGGCATTCAGGGGAGAGCTGGTGAGTGATCCATTGGAGGAAACTGCCAACTCTGGGGAAAGAATGACCCAAAAGGATTACAGTAGCAGTGCGAGAACTCACACAGGCCTGGGAATAATACCTGTTCCCACTAGGCAGACTGGAAAACCTCACAGTTCACAGGGAACTGAGTAAAGTACATAGAGGGGTCTTGTCCAGATAGTGGGAAGTCAGTCAATCTAGGTTAAACATTACTTCAGTTCCTCTCGTGTTAGTTGCTCAGTCTTGTCTGACTCTTTGTGACCCCATGGACTGTATCCCGCCAGGCTCCTCTGTCCATGGAATTTTCTGGGCAAGAGTACTGGCGTGGGTTGCCATTCCCTCCTCCAGGGGATTTTCCCAACCCAGAGATCAAACCCGGCCTCCTGCATTGCAGGCAGATTTTTTACCATCTGAGCCACAAGGGAAGCCCTCTGTTCCTCAACCATTCTTAAAAACAAGACCTGAAAGGATCGAATGCTGCTGCTGCTAAGTCGCTTCAATCGTGTCTGACTCTGTGTGACCCCAGAGACAGCAGCCCACCAGGCTCCGGCGTCCCTGGGGTTCTCCAGGCAAGAACATTGGAGTGGGTTGCCATTTCCTTCTCCAATGCATTAAAGTGAAATTTGAAAGTGAAGTTGCTCAGTCGTGTCCGACTTTTAGCGACCCCATGGACTGCAGCCCACCAGGCTCTTCCGTCCATGGGATTTTCCAGGCAAGAGTACTGGAGAGAGGTGCCATTGCCTTCTCCGGAAAGGATCGAATAATTTTTGCCAAAAAGTTCGTTTGGATTTTTCCATCAGATATTATGGAAATTAACAAATAACTTAACTACACCTCAGAATATAGCTTAGGATATTTTATAGAAATACAAGAACATCAGCGCCCAACAAGGTAGAATTCATGATGCCTAGGGTTCAAATGAAAATTAGCAGGCTTTCAAAGAAGCAAGAAAGTGCAAGCCTTAATGAGAACATTAAATGAATCAATCAAAATGAACTCAGAATTGACACAGATGATAGAATTCGTAGACAAGGACTTTAATGGTTATTATAACTGTGTTCCTTATGTTCACAAAGTGAAGTAGAGACATGGAAGATATTAAAAAGATCAAATGGAACATTGAGAGGTGAAAACTACAATGCGTGAGATGAAATATACACTGGATGGAACTGACAGCAGATTAGAAATTGCAGGAAAAAACTCAATAAATTTGATACCATAGTAACACAAACTATTCAAACAAAAACAGAGAAGAAAAAATAATTTTTAAATGAACAGAAAAAATAATATTTTTAGTAGATTGTGAAACAAATACAAATCCTCTACTGTACATGTGTAATTGGAATCCCCAAAGGAGGGAAGGACAAAATATTTGAAATAAGAATAGCCAAAAATTTACCAAACTTAATGAAAATGGTAATAGTAGAGGTCAAAAAAGTGCAATAAAGCTTAAGCAAAAGAATCACGAAAAAACTATAGGCTTTTCCTAGAAATTGACAGATTGATTTTAAAATTCTTATGGATACATGTACACCCGTGGCAGATTCATGTTGATGTATGGCAAAACAATACAATATTGTAAAGTAATTAGCCTCTAATTAAAATAAATAAATTTAAATTTAAAAAAATAAAAAATAAAAAAAATTCTTATGGGAACACAAAGGTTCTACAATAGCCAAACAACCTTGAAAGAGAAGAATAAAGTTAGAAGACTAATATTTTGTGATTTCAAGACATTATAAAACTACAGTAATTAGGACAGCATGGTGTTGACATAAAAAAAAAAACAAATAAATCAGTTAGTGAAACAGAATAAAGTCCAGAAATAGACCCACAAACATAAAAATACAATTGATTTTTGACAAAGGTACAAAGGCGATTCAGTGGAGAATGGGCAGTCTTTTTATCACCTGCTGTTGGAACAACTCAATATCTATATAGAAAAAAAATAAAAGAACTTCAATTCATACATTAAAATGCCATATGTAAAAATTAACTTTTAATGTATCATAGACCTCAATGTAAAACCTCTCCCATAAGATAAGATAGAACACTTTTGTGATCTTGGGTTAGGCAAATGTTTCTTTTATATAACATCAGAAGCAAAATTCATGAAAGAACTAATTGATTAAATTGAACTTCATCACAATTTATAACTTCTGCTCTTCAACATAGAAAACTTATGGTTACCAAAGGTGAGAATGTGGGGAGATAAATTTGGAGTATGGGATTAAAAGACACAAATTGATATACATAAATAAGCAAGAAGGATTTACTGTATAACACAGGAACTATATTCAATATTTTATAATAACCTATAAGATACATTTATATGAACTTATATATATATATACACATATATATGTGTGTGTGTGTCTGTGAATCACTTTGCTGTATACCTGAAACTAACACAGTATTTTAAATCAGCTATACTGCAATAAAAATAAAAAGCTAAAAAAAAAACAACTTCTGCTCTTTAACAGACTCTAGTAAGAGAATAAAAAAGCCACAAAATGGGAGAAAATATTTGTGAATCATATTCAGATAAAGGACTTGTATCCAGAATATGCTAAAAACTCTTACAACTCAATAATACAAATAACCCAATTCATAAATGGGCAAAATATATGAATAGACATTTCTCCAAATGATAGACAAATGGTCAATAAATGCATGAAAAGATGCTCAATACTATTAGTCACCAGGTAAATAGAAAATGCACATCAAACCACAATGATACATCACTACATACCTATTAGAATGCTGAAAACAAGGCAACTCTGACAATAGCAAGAGCTGGCAAGAGTGTGGAGAAACTAGAACTCTCATACTGCTGATGAAAGTGTGAAATGGTTTAAGCACTTGGAAAGGGTTTGGCAGTGTTTTAAAATGTTAAATGTATGATCCAGGCACTCCACTTCTAGGTGAGAAAACAGTCTCAGGAGACAGCCTGTGGCCTCTGGTGGCCCTGCTGGGTTCCGGCTGGTCTGACTCCAGGGGCCCTCTCCTTCCAACACGGTACCCAGCTGGCAGTAGCAGCGACTTTGAGATCGGAAGGGCTTGTTTTAGGATCTGACCCCAAGGAGCCCAGAGATCCCTTCGGAGGGTGTGGAGCTGCCCCCCTCCCACTGCCTTCAGAGATATGACCTCTGCCAGTCAGACCCTGGGTTAGATGCCTCATGAGGCCAGTGCCCACCACGCTTCTTACTTATTAGAATCCAGACAGGTTAAAGAGTTCTGCAGACCCCTTGGATCACAGCACAACTTTGGCCCCAGAGGCCCCTTCCTCTGCCAGGGGCCCCTTGTAGACAAGATGTGTTAATTCACCAGCAGGGAAACAGCTGCACTGCTAACCATCCCTGGGCATCTGAGCCATCTATGCCCGGTGTCCTGGCATGCAGCTGGACCCGTCCTGCCCATGGCACCTTGTCCTTCTCCTTCCTGAGCCACAGGAACCTGGAATCTGTGAGACCAACAGGGTCTGCTCTCCCCCAGGACTAAGATGGGTGCAGGAGGGCACTTAGAGGAAAACAAGGACAGAGACCCAGAGGAGGTGATCTGGCAGGAAAAGGGAGACCTCAGTGGGCTAGAGGGGAGAATCCAACTTTCCTGAGCACCTCCTCTGTGCCTGGCACTTATACACACCCCTTGTTTAAGCCTCATCATCTTAGAGGCAGATGGCATCAATGCCATTGCGTGATTATATCCATTTTGCAGATGAGGAAATCAAGGTCCACTGAAGGTCACATAGCTTTGCCATAGGGGGGCAGGGATTCAAACCCAAGATGCTGGTGACCCCTAAGTTCATCTTTGTTCCAACCTCACTGTCTTGGTTTGCTCCCCACTGCATGGGAGTCCCTGTGACTCCTCTACCTCTGTTGCCCCCGCCCAAAGTCACCAGGAAGATCCTTGGGAAAGAGAAGCCTCAATAAATTTCAGCCTTCAACCAGGAGGGGCCAAGACCATCCCTCGGGAGGAGCCAGCATTTCCCGGCAGAGTAAATCACCGGCCTCTTTAGTCATGGCAGGTACAGACACTACCCTTCTTCCCCAGGAAGTTTGTAAATCAAACCTTAGACCTGGATTTGCAGAGTCTGCTGGGGGGATGAGTGAGGCAGGAAGCAGGGGGAGGGCTACTGGGAGAAGAGCAGCACCCCAAGCCAAGTCCTGGGGGCTTTCATGGTGGGCGGGGGCACAGCGTGGTGCTGAGGGATCACTGCTCCCACCTGGGCCCCCAGGGGTGGACTAGATGTACCTGAGTTTGCTGCCAACCCCAACATTCTGTGGGTCCCTGACCTGGTGTCTGCATGTCTAGGGGCAGCTGGAGCAAAGGATCTGGGGCTCAGGGACAGAGGCTGGAGAGGGGGCTTGGGAGGGGGCAACAGCTCTGAGCTGAGCTCTGGGTAGGGGTGTTTGATGGGAAGAAGGGGCTGATGGTCACAGAGGGGAGAGGGGTTGCTGAGTAGGGCCCTGGGCCAGGGCAGCCGGGAGGAAGCCAGAGGGGCAGGACTCAGCACCCTGGGCTAGAAGCCAGGGCCTGGCTCAGTTCTGGTGCTGCAGCTGCCTCATCTGCAAAGTGAAGGTGAGTATTCCTGCACTGGATGTGGGGCTATTGAGAGAACTCAAGGAGGTCAAGGACAAAGAGCCGGTGGGAAGGACCATCCTGACCACTGTAGGCAGGCCTGGCTCTGCCCCACCTGCCTTTGCTTCCAGCCTCCTGGTGATTGGCCAGGTCCTGGTGTTCCTGTCCTGTCCCTACTTGGATGAGATTCGGCCTTCAGGCAAATGAGGCTGCTCCCTCCCTCCTGCCCCTTCTCCCCTAAGGCCACGGGTCACTGGGGCTGGCTTGATTTTCCCCAGGAATGGCTACAGCCTTGTAAAACATGTGATGTGTTTTGTCTAAATGCATAACAGCTCTGGCCCTCTCACCCCAGGACTCATGCTGCTCCCCCACCCCCACCACTCACCCTTCCCTTCCTAATCCCTGACCCCCTCACCAGCTGTGTGACTTTGGGCAAGCACTTCACCTCTTTGAGCTTCAGGCTCCTTCCTTGTTACATGAGGATGAGAATGTGTCTTGATTATTTACACTTTCCCGTGGTCCTTAGACAAACGTTTCTTGGGAGCCCCCCATGTGCCAGGCCCTGGTCTGGGCATTGAGGACACAGATGTGGGCAGTGGAGACCAGGACTCTGCTCTCTCAAGCTTCCATTGTGGTGGGTTGTTGGGTGGCTGCAGTGAGGAACTGGTAGGGAAGGTGTTTGCAATGGCCAAGAGCCAAGGCTATGCAGCGTGAATGGGTAACACACCCAAAGGCAGGGGTGGGGCATCCGCGGAGCCCAGGCCAGGCTGGCTACAGAGCAGGCACACGACACACCTTGTAATGGACCCACCGTGTGGATTTCCACTGCTTTGCCAACAAAGTTCCGTCTAGTCAAGCCTATGGTTTTTCCAGTGGTCACGTGTGGAAGTGAGAGCTGGACTACAAAGAAAGCTGAGTGTCAAAGAATTGGTGCTTTTGAACTGTGGTGTTGGAGAAGACTCTTGAGAGTCCCTTGGGCTGCAAGGAGATCCAACCAGTCCATCCTATAGGAGATCAGCCCTGAATATTCATTGGGAGATCGGAA
>NW_011495069.1:11460727-11462581 GCF_000754665.1 Bison bison bison | reverse complement strand
CACCTGATGTGAAGAGCTGAGTCATTTGAAAAGACCCTGATGCTGGGAAAGATTGAAGGCAGGAGGAGAAGGGGACAACAGAGGATGAGATGGTTGGGTGGCATCTTTGACTCAATGGACATGAGTTTGGGTAAACTCTGGGAATTGGTGATGGAAGGGGAGGCCTGGCATGCTGCGGTCCATGGGGTCGCAAAGAGTTGGACACAACTGAGCAACTGAACTGAACTGAGCTGATGTGGATTTCCAGGCCCAGGTGTGAGGTCACTTCCTAGTGCAGGGACATCAGGCCTCAGCTCATGGTGGAGGCTGAGACCTTCTGGGTCCCCTTGTCTCCTTGGGTCCACCCAAGGGCTCACAGGCCATACAGGTGAGGATCACCTGGTCATGGAAAAGCCCCTCTCAACTTCCCCGTCCTGAACTGTCTGTCACCCTGTCCACTAGCTCCAGAACACCCAGCACACTTACTTCGGGACTTGGGAGGTTTTTGAGCCGAAATCTTGTTATCAGAACATTCTGCTTTGCTCATCAACCCCCAGCCAGCTGTACACCCAGCACTTTCCTCCTCGCAGAAGATAATTTAATTATTATAATTATCACTTGAAATATTGTTTTACTACCACTGATAAATAAAATGAGATTTGGCTCCTCTTTGCCTGTCTCTCCCTTCAGCTTTAAATCTGACAAGGAGTTTTTTAACATGTCCAGAAACAAGAGTGGGTAAGAGAAAGCCCCTGGGGAGACTTTGTGCAGGAAGGAGTTCATAGTAGTGAGTGTGAATGTGGACGTGCAGACATACCTGAGCATGAGGACCCCTCATGTTTGCCTGAGTGCATGAGGGTGTGTGTGTGGGCATGTGCTTGTGTGCACGTGCAGTGATGGGGGTGGGCAGGGGGCAGGCGGCACCTTATCAGGGGCAGGGCATGGGACGGGGAATCAAGTGGAGGTACTTGGGAATGGGTGATGGAGGGCAGCTGCAAGTCTGTGCCTAGGGGTAACAACCAGTGTCTGGAGGAAGGTGGGCCCTGTGCCCACCTCCTGGTTGTTTATTTCCCCTCTCCAAGTCTCTTTCTCTTCATCTCCAGCTGGGCGCAGTGACTGTTCCTCCTGCATAGGACTGTTAGTTGTGAGAATTATGTGAGATGGGCTGTGAGTGCCCTGGAAGGGTTAGTTGTTAGTATTGGGGGTATGGTGAAGGGACAGTGTGATGACAGGTGACAGCATGACCATGGGTCATGAGGAATCAGGTCTGAGGGTCCAGACAGCAGGGCCAAGGCATTAGACTCACCTTAGCTGGGGGCCCAGAGGCCCTCCCTGGAGAGACTGTCCATCTTCCCAGTAGATAGTTTGTGGGCTCTAGCCAGGCCTTTTCTCCCACCCCCAGCACTCCCCAGTGGGAGCTTAGGACCACAGCAGGGACCACAGGCCCAAAGCTGGAGCCCAGCTTATAGGAACCTCAGCTCCAGGAGGGATGGGAAGGCACAACCATTCCTGAGCACCTACTATCGCTCAACACCTGTGCCTGCCTCAGTTCCCAGTCTCCCAACAAGCTGCCACTGCCCTATTTTACAGAGAAGGAAACTGAGGCTCAGAACAGTTAAGTGACTGGCCCAGAGCCACAAGCCAGAATGGCAACAACAGGGGTCCGCTGGAGAACAAGGCCCACTCCTCCCCCAAGGTTCCTCCACTGACCACCCACTTGGGGGTCCTGGGGTGAGCCCTTGAGCCCCCTTCCCTCTAAATGTCAGGCTGGCAGAGAGAATATAAGGAGGGCAGGCACCCCCTCCCCAAAAGGGTGCAGATTCCACCATGGGACTTTCCAGTAGGACCTTGGGCTGCTCCTCCCCTGCCCCTTAG
>NW_011495069.1:11458769-11460578 GCF_000754665.1 Bison bison bison | reverse complement strand
GCTGAGCCCAACAGCCTGAATTCAGATCCCGTCCTCAGCACCTACGAGTAGTGTGAAGTAAATCGCTTAACCATTCAATTTTCTTATCCATAAAGTGGGAGGCCCTAATAAAATAATAGGTGTCTTGTAGAGGTGTCACGAAGATTAGCGAAGTCAGGAGCCTTGGAGAAGTTACAGCAGGGCCGTGTGTAAGGTAAATGCTCAATAAATGGAAGCATATTTTAATGTGATGATGGGTAATTACAAAGATTAAGCATAATAGTAATAGCTGACACTTAGATAGCACTTTGAAAAAAGGATATGATGTTGGTAAGCATTTTATTCAAGACAAACTCAGGGACTGTCTCTGCCTGCCCACCCCAAGCTGACCTCTCCCTGGGCCTCAGGGGAGCCTACCCACCAACCTTCTTTCACAGGCCCCCACCCATACCCTCAGCCCTCAGAGCTCTGCCCACCTCCTCCCAGGACCCGCACTCTGAATCCTGGAAGCAGAGCAGTTTCCATCTAATCATCCATCCAGTTCTACTGCTCAGCAGAACCCGCCTCCCTGAGGTTTAATTACCCAGGCCCGCGGGGTCCCAGCTGCCTCTGTCTGCACCATTTCTGAGCCCAGAGGGCCCGCAACTGCACAGCTGTGCTGGGTCACCTGGGCTGAATTCTCTCTCACTTCGGGAGAGGGAAGATGGGGGGAGATCGAGTCGGGGGCAGGTCTAGCTGGGCTGGGAATAGAGTAGCAGCTTGGCTCCCAAAGGCAGAATGTTTGCTTTGGAATGAGGCATTTAGATGATGGAATTCTGTCCCTGCCCTCCCCTCTGCTTTCAGATGGGGAAACTGAGGTCTAGAGAGAGCGAAAAACTTTCCCAGCATAACATTAAATGTCAGCTAAAAGCAGGGATTGGCACTTTGGTCACCTCCTCAGACCACTCTGACTGGGGGATTAAAAGACATTTATGGGAGAAGAAATGGATCCGTTTGCTGCTATGGGGCAGAAAACAAGGAAGGGAAGTCCCTAATGTCAAGGTGAGGAGGTTGGACTTTTGTTACATAGGCAATTGGGAGTCATGGATGGTTCCTGAGCAGGAGAGTGACATGGTCAGAGCTGGCTTCAGGACACTGTCTCTGGAAGCAACATGATTAGAGATGACGAGTCTGGAGACAGTAGTCCGGGAGGGCTAGTGATGAGGAGTGACCATGAAATAGTGATGTAACCCTAGTTGACCAGGGCTATAGCACCTTCACACATTTCAGTGTATATAACCTTCAAAACGGACCCATTAATAACAGTCCCATTTTTCACAACTCTGAGGCTCAGAGAGGTTAAGTTACTCCCTGAGATTTACACATGAATTAAGTGGCAGACCCCAGGCTTGAACCCAGTACTGGCTGCTCCACGTAAGGGTGACATGTCTGAGACTGTGGCAGTGAGGGTGGCGAGGAGGGACACTGCCATAGACGCCTGACCTGAGAGGACAAAGTGACAGGGGAGGTGGCAGGGAGGTGGCAGAGTTGGGTGAGCTTTAGAGTATCAACCTGGGAGCTCGAGCTTCTGAGGGGATGTTGGGGTGGAGCCTGGACTTCGGGGGAAAATAGTGACCCCATTGGGCGATGTGTGATAAGAGGCAGAAAAGTCAAGGGGCATTTATCTCCCTCCTCTCGTTACCAGTATCTTTTGTTCGTTTTGGTTTTGGTTTCGCTGGGTCTTCCTTGCTGCTCCCAGGTTTTCTCTAGCTGTGGCCGGAGAGGGTTACTCTCCAGTTGTGGTACACGGGCTTCTCTTGTTGCGGGGCACGGGCTCTAGGCACTCAGGCT
>NW_011495069.1:11450430-11458669 GCF_000754665.1 Bison bison bison | reverse complement strand
CACGAACCAGGGATTGAACCCATGTGCCCTGCATTGGCAGGTGGATTCATAACCACTGAACCACCGTCTAGTCAAAGCTATGGTTTTTCCCGTAGTCATGTATGGATGTGAGAGTTGGACTATAAAGAAAGCTGAGCACCGAAGAATTGGTGCTTTTGAACTGTGGTGTTGGAGAAGACTCTTGAGAGTCCCTTGGGCTGCAAGGAGATCCAACCAGTCCATCCTAAAGAAAATCAGCCCTGAATATTCATTGGGAGGACTGATGCTAAAGCTGAAACTCCAATCCTTTGGCTACCTGATGCCAAGAACTGACTCATTTGAAAAGACCCTGATGCTGGGAAAGATTGAAGGCAGGAGAAGAAGGGGATGACAGAGGATGAGATGGTTGGATGGCATCACTGACTCAATGGACATGAGTTTGAGTAAACTCCAGGAGTTGGTGATGGACAGGGAAGGCTGGCGTGCTGCCGTCCACGGGGTCATAAAGAGTTGGACATGACTGAGTGACTGAACTGAACTGAAAAATAATGTATCTGCTTGAGGACAGTTTCTCCTTCCTGAAAACCTTCTGGCTAATCCCATTATCTTAAAATGTAGATTGTGGGAGTGGGCCTGGGAAGACCTTTACAACCTTGAGACATTCTTTTGATTTATTGTAATAACCAATTGAAAAAGTATATAACTCCCTTTACTAAGACTAGCGAGGGAGGCATTGTCTGTCCCCCTCTGATGTCTATGTCAGAAACATTCTCTATCCCTTTTCACTTTAATAAAACTCTGCTATACAAAAGCTCTTGAGTGATCAAGCCTGGTCGCTGGTCCTGAAGTTAAATCTTCTTCAGAGATCACGAATCCAACACTGTTCACCGTAAGCTATCATCACTGTGTCCCAACAGAGACCCCCAGTGAGGTGGGCCCTCTCACTGGTGGGCTCTCTGCCTGAAGGCAGCTGGAGGAGGTGGGGACTACCTTCCCCAGATGAGTGGACCCTGGATCAGTGCTGCCAAGACCACCTTCTCCTGGGAGACCAGACCCCTCAGGATCCTCCCAGCCCAGCAGTGGAAGGTGGGAGCCTCACTGCGCCTCCCCCGACCCGCCGTGTCCTGTGTAATCAGAGACGGGCCCTGCCCTTCTCTCTCACCTCCCACCCCCTAGCCTCCCCCTTTCCCCTCTTCACCCCTGGTTCCTGATTCTACGATTGTGGAAACAGAAACTTGGCTAATTTCTTGGTCCCGTAAATCGCCCAATGGGGAGGCCAGGTAGGCAGCCCCTGCTCCACTCCATCACCCACCCTAATGCATCTTCTGACACTTTCAATTTATTTTTCTATTCCTTTGCCATCAGAAATGACGATTAAATTTCCAGCGTAAATACCGCTTTACCAACTGAATTAATCACAGGAGAGGAGGAGCAGACAGGCCAGCAGTACCATCAGAGCACCTCACGCATTAACCCTTCCCCTCAACTGAGGCCACACCGGGAGGGCAGGGTCTCGAGCCTCCCTGGGGTCACCTGACCCAGATCCCTTTGCCCTCTTGCAGCTGTTCTCCCGTGGGGGTCTGGGAGGAGAGTCTTGCCCAAGGTCACTCTCCCCATCAGAACAGGGAGAGTCAAGACACTAGTCCCTCATCCCTGCACCTGACTCCATCTCCAGCCCCAGAAAGAGGACCTCGATATGGGGAGTATCTAGGGTCTGCCTTTTTTTTTTTTTTTTTCCACTTTGAGTGACTTTATTTTTTTTCCACTTTGTCTGTTATTTTTTTTTTTTTTTTCATTTTTCAAGCCACATATGGGGCCAGGGGTCCTGCAGCATGAGGGTGGGGGCCGACTTGGTCCCAGAGCCTGGGCTGACAGGAGTCCTGGAGGGACGGGGAGGGGGCAGCTTGCCATCCCCTCGCCCAGGACCATCACCATGCCCCCACCATGTCATAGCCACTCGTCAACCCAACCAACTGCTGTGTTTGACATGCCTCCCCTGTTGTCCATCTCCCACCTCCACCCCCAGCCCAGTCATCCCTCCTGGGACCCCCATGGCCTCCCCACTGATTTCCCCACTTCGACACCTGTACCCCATCCGCCATCCTTCCACAGAGTCATCGGCTCCGAATACTGCCCCATCATTTCCTGGCTGGAAACCCTTCCCTGCATCTCTCTTCTCTCTGGTCAGCTCCCTGCCCTTCACAGCCATGGATATTAAAGGGACTGACTCCTTCTCCCTCAGGTGGTTCCTCCACCTGGAGGGCCCTCTCCTTCCACACATCAAATTAGGTGTCATCTCCTCAGAGAACCTTCGCTGACCACCATCTCCCATCTAAATGAGGTTTTATCCTCTACAGTTCTATGTCTTTTCCTCAGAGTACATAACACGAATGATAATCATGTATTTATTTGTGGGCTTATTTGTTTAATAGACACTTTAGGGAAGGGAGTTTTTATTGAGCAGAGTTCTATGTGCCATATATTGTTGGTTATCCATTTTAAATATAGCAGCGTGTGCATGTCCATCCCAACCTCAGTAACTATCCGGGGAAGGGATTTTTGTCTGAGCCACTCAGCACTGCAGCTGAAGCCCCTAGAAGCTGCACTGGGATGTAGGAGATGATCCGTGCAGACTTTTGGCTCATGATGACAGATGATCCCCCATCTCTGAGCTCCCCTTCCTTGGGGTTAAGGGGACAGACCCATGCACAGTTCAGATCAGTCGCTCAGTTGTGTCTGACTCTTTGCAACCCCATGGACTGCAGCACACCAGGCTTCTCTGTCCATCACCAACTCCCGGAGTTTACCCAAACTCATGTCCCTTGAGTTGGTGATGCCATCCAACCATCTCATCCTCTCATCCCCTTCTCCTCCTGCCCTCAATCTTTCCCAGCATCAGGGTCTCTTCAAATAAGTCAGTTCTTCGCATACTGGAGTTTCAGCTTCAACATCAGTCCTTCCAATGAATATTCAGGACTGATCTCCTTTAGGATGGACTGGTTGGATCTCCTTGCAGTCCAAGGGACTCTCAAGAGTCTTCTCCAACACCACAGTTCAAAAGCATCAGTTCTTTGGCACTCAGCTTTCTGTATATTCCAGATCTCACATTCATACATGACTACTGGAAAACCATAGTTTTGACTAGACAAACCTTTGTCGGTAAAGTAATGTCTCTGCTTTTTAATATGCTGTCTAGGTTGGTCATAGCTTTTCCTCCAAGTAGCAAGCGTCTTTTAATTTCATGGTTGCAGTCACCATTTGCAGTGATTTTGGAGCCCAAGAAAATAAAGTTTCTCACTGTTTCCTTTGTTTCCCCATCTATTTGCCATGAAATGGACCAGATGCCATGATCTTAGCTTTCTGAATGTTAAGTTTTAAGCTGACTTTTTCACTTTCCTCTTTCACTTTTTCTTGCCTCTTTCACCCACACACAGACAGGCGGGAAATTTCAGGCAGAGAAGCGCCCTAAGGGAGGGACAGAGTAGGAGCTCCTGGTGTAAGTTCAGGAAGCTTCTTGAAGGAAGCCTCTCCCGCTTCTGACCCTCTTCTTGCTCTGTCCCTTCACCAGCCCCCTGCCCAATTTTGTGCCACAGTTGCCCTCTGCCCTGACGGAAGGGCCCCCCACTGCACCCCATTATTCAGCCAGGCTTGGGCAGGAAGGAGGAAAGTTAGCAGTGGCCCTCCTGCAGGAAGTGAGCCTGGAAAGCAGCAGGGCTTCCCAGGAAGCCTGAGACCCTGGGAACCTTCCTGCCTTGACGTGAGATGGCGCAGGCGCCTGTGAACCTCAAGGCACCATGTCACCCCAAGGCAGGTGGCCGTCTTTCTTGAGGTCTTGGTCTCATCCCTTGTAAACTGCAAACAACTTCTCAGAGGCACCTTCCCAGCCCACCTGGGCCCCAGTCAGTCCTGCACAGGGGGAGAGCAGGCTGCTGGCAGAGGGGTGGCCATGCACTCATGGGAAAGCCAAAGTCAGCCCCTTCCCCTCCCGAAGCACTGAGCTCTGAGCCCTGGTTCAAAGCGACCCCACATCCTTTCCCACCACTTCCCTTCATCTTCAAAGCAGCCTTGCAGCTGGAACCCCGGGTGAGGGCAATGCTGTTTACTCCTGAAAAAGAGGCCCAGAGCAGGAGGTGACAAGCCCAGGGTCACACAGCTATTGGCGGTGGACCTGGGACCTGCAGCCCCTCCTCTGATTCACCCGCATCCTTCCCCCTCCCCCTCCTCCCCAGCTCTGTGGATGGTTGAAGACCAGGCTCTGGCTTTCAAAGCCCCTGAGCATTTCCTGCCCTCTGGCCACCCTGCCAGGGCCCTCCGCCTGCCCACCAGCCTGCCTCTTAGACTGAGTGGCTCCTCCCCAGGAACTGCCCTCCCAACCACCAGCCTGTGAAGTGACTGAGATCATAGAAGATTCCCCCAGAAGAGCTGTCACCCTGGCAAAGCTCACAGAGAGGAAACATGGACTTAAATTCCAGTTCCTCTGGTATGAGTTAAGGATGACAAAAGTGTTAGTTGCTCAGCCGCGTCCAACTCTTTGCAACCCCATGGACTGTAGCCCACCAGGCTCCTCTGTCCATGGAATTCTCCAAGCAAGATATACTAGAGTGGGTAAGCCGTTCCTTTCTCCAGGGGATCTTCCTGACCCAGGAATTAAACCCGGGTCTCCTGCATTGCAGGTGGATACCATCTGAGCCACCAGGAAAGCCCATGAGTTAAGGAATGTTTGAGTTAAGGAATGTTTTTCTTAAATTCATTCACTCACCCACCCATCCACACAGCCTCCCATCCACCCATCCTCTGATGAGCAGCTACCATGGGCCGGCACTGATCTAGACACTGGAGTGCATCAGCGGACTGAAGAAATGGGCACACAATAGGCTGTCAGGACACAAGAGCTGTATCACCATTAGTGTTACACTTTGGTTATTATTGTCTGAAGACGCCCCCTGCTCTGAGGTCGCAGAAGCCATCAGCTTGAAGGGTGTGGGGTAACCACTACCTCCCCTGGGTGAAGCTGCTCCTCTTTGGCTGCCAGGAGCCACGGAGACCCCTGAGCTCCCACAGGAGGGGATTGCACCTAGGTACGGGGTCAATCCCTCCCCATCCCCTATCCTTGCAGAGGAGGCAGGTGGCTCCTGCTGACAGGCATGGCACCAGGAATCTGGGGAAGATTTAATTAACTATGACAATTGACACCTTCGCCAGATGTCTGCTGTGAGACTGGCTCTGATGATAAAAGGTTCGAATAATTCTGTTGGAGCAGCACTTTCCAAGCGGTATGTTTTTCATCTGGGTCACCAGGAAACTCGGCTTGTTTTTGAGGGCCCCGCCCAGGGAGGGCTGGCTGGTCTCTTGCTTCCCCTGCTGGAAGGTCACAGAGAGTACCAGGGCAGACGGGGCTGGACAGCGGCACGTCCACCAGGAGAGCCACACCCTCGCTGGGCCTCAGGGCAGTTTCGCTCAATAACTCCCTCACCTCTGCCTCGCTTTTCTCAAGGTCTGCACAGTCACATAACTGTGGGGTGGGGGGACTTCACTAGTTCATCCCCCTTCACTTTCCTCCTGCCCCATCACAGGCAGATCTTGGTGTGTTTGTTTCTGATGTGACCCCAAGCTCCTGGGACACTATCTGGCAATAGTAGGTGCTCAGTCAATCAGTAAGTACATCCTTTTTTATTGAAATATGGTTGATTTGCCATGTTGTTTTAATTTCTGCTGTACAGCAAAGAGATTCAGTTAAACATATACACACATTCTTTTTCATATTCTTTTCCATTATGGTTTATCACAGGATACTGAATATAGTTTTCCTGTGCTACCCAGTAGGACCGTGTTGCTCACGCATTCTCTGTATACGAGTTTGCGTCTGCTAATCCCAGCTCCCAGTCCATCCCTCCCTCAGGGCCCCTCCCCCTTGGCAATCTGTCCTCTGCTTTTACGAGTCAGTTTCTGTTTTGTAAATAGGTTCATTTGTATCATATTGTAGATTTCACATAGAGGTGATGTCATACGGTATTTGTCTTTCTCTTTCCACCTTCAGTTAATACGATAATCTCTAGATTATCCATGTTGCTGTAAATGGCAATATTTCATTCTTTTCTATGGTGGTGGTGGTTTTAGCCGCTAAGTCGTGTCCGACTTTTGCGATCCCATGAACTGTAGCTTGCCAGGCTCCTCTGTCCATGGGATTCTCCAGGCCAGAATACTGGAGTGGGTTGCCATTTCCTTCTCCAGTATTCCATTGTATATATATATAACACGTCTTCCTTTTATGAATGTGTGTGTTTTTTTAAAAAGATTTATTTGTTATTTATTTTTGGCTTCACTGCGTCTTCATCGCTGCACACAGCCTTTCTCTAGCTGTGGTGCTTGGGCTTCTCATTGCAGTGGCTTCTCTTGTTGCAGAGCACAGGCTTCAGTAGTGGTGGTATGCAGGCCTCGTTGCTCCTCGGCATGTGGGATCTTCCCGAACCAGGGACTGAACCCACGACCCCTGCACTGGCAGGTGGATTCTTAACCACTAGACCACAAGGGAACTCTATATCACATCTTTTTATCCACTCACCTGCTGATGAACATTTAGGTTGTTTCCACGTCTTGGCTCTTGCCAATAGTGCTGCTATGAACATCGGGGTATATATATCTTTTTTTAATTAGAGTTTGGTCTGGATATAGAGTGTGTCCTTATTGACAACAGCACATGTACACGGAGTGCTTACTAGGCACCTGGCCCCCACACGCTCTAATTTAACCCAGTCATACATGTGATTCAGTTCAGTTCAGTCACTCAGTTGTGTCTGACTCTTTGCGACCCTATGAACTGCAGCACACCAGGCCTCCCTGTCCATCACCAACTCCCGGAGCTTACCCAAACTCATGTCCATTGAGTCGGTGAGGCCATCCAACCATCTCATCCTCTGCCGTCCCCTTCTCCTGCCCTCAATCTTTCCCAGCATTGGGATCTTTTCAGATGAGTCAGCTCTTCACGTCAGGTGATGGTGGGTGACAATCATGGCTGGCATCTATTAGTCTGAGATATAGGCTGGCACAGTTCTAAGCACTTCAAATGGATTAGCCCTTAATCCCAACAAAGCCAAAGGAGACAGGCACTAATACTAACTTCCACTTCCAGGTGCTGGAGAAGACTCTTGAGAGTCCCTTGGACAGCAAGGAGATCAAACCAGTCAATCCTAAAGGAAATCAACCCTGAAGATTCACTAAAAGGACTGATGCTGAAGCTGAAGCACAAATACTTTGGCCACCTGATGCAAAGAGCTGACTCATTGGAAAAGACCCTGATGCTGGGAAAGATTGACGGCAGGAAGAGAAGGGGAGGACAGAGAATGAAATGGTTGAATGGCATCATTGACTCAAAAGACACGAGTTCGAGCAAACTCTGGGAAGACAGTGAAGGACAGGGAAGCCTGACGTGCTGCAGCGCCTGGGGTCACAAAGAGTGGGACACAACTTAGCAACTGAACAACAACAACTTCCAGGTGAGATGGCCCTTAAGTGAGCCTGATTGGTGCTGAGTGGCAGAGCTGAATCTCAAGAGTCCTCAAGTGTCTGACTCTGACTTCCCAGGGCTGTGTTATTTCCCGCATTTTTACAGATGGAATGCCAGGTTCGTCCAGGTGTTCTGGTTCTCTGTCACTGTGAAACAGACTGCTTTGAAACTCAGTGGCTTAAAACTTTGCTCACAATTTTCAGGGCCAGGAACTTGGCACATGGAGGACAGCACAGGCGTCTGCAGTGACAGGCCACGGCCAGGTGGCTGGCAGGGCTCAATGGGGCCGTGTGTCTGGGCCTCGGTTCTGGTTGTCAGCGGCTTCAGTTCTTCCCCCAACAGGCCTGCTGGGGCTGCGAGGCGCCAGACGCCACCTTCCCTCACCAACTGTGTCACCCAGGATGGCTCAGCCGCCACAGCTGGGGTCAGCAGGCCTCACTCTCCCCAGGCCGTCCCTCCCATGGTTTCCTGGGCTTCCTCACAGCCCGTCAGACACGAAACTCTGGCCTCCCGAGAGGGATGGTCATGAGAGGCAGGAAGAGGGAGCTGCTCGGGCCCAGAAACCAGTCCAGCATCACCTGCCATCTCCTACAGGTCAACGCAGCCCGAGATTGCCCCCAGTCAGATTCAGAGGGGTAAACCTCACAGAACCAGGCTGGTCCGCGAGTTCTGTGTGACAGATGTCGCCCAGAGGCTGGCCCACCTGCCTTTCCAGTAAAGCCCTCTTCTCCCCGTTCCCTGAGCTCTGCACCTCCT
>NW_011495069.1:11449059-11450330 GCF_000754665.1 Bison bison bison | reverse complement strand
TCTGCACCTCCTCACACTTTCACCTGTGGCCTGCCAGACCCTGGCCCACTCAGGGTCCTCCAATTCCAGCCCAAAGCCCAGGAAGATACCCCAGGGGCCACCAAAGTGTGGTCTGCAGCCTCCTGAGTAGGGGAGGGGCTTGTTCACATGCAGGTTCCCAGGACCCTCCCCAGACCCAGACACCAGAACCTCTGGGAAGGGGTGGGGCCAGGGAATCTCACCTCCCCGGGTGAGTCTGCCTCACTCCAGCCTCTGGGAACCACTGTCTGCATTAGCTCACTCCGTTCCCACCTCCTCCCAGACCCTCCCATCAATGCCAGCCCTGGCCGATCTCTGCCCTTGGCCTCTCATCCCCTCCTCCCAGAAGCCCTGCAGCCAGAACCAACACTGTCATTCTCGGGGTGTCAGGTGAGGCTCAGAGGGGGATTGATTGTCCAGTTTCTGCTCTCAGCTCCAGCCCCACCCCCTTTTCCTCCCCCTGGACCCCAACCCCGGATAGAGGACCCTGATGGACACAGCCTCTGGGGGGAGTCCTGGGTGTGGAGGGCCCTGCTGACTCGCTCACACTGGCTCCCCAGGAGGGACTCAGCTTCAGAGTCCTGCGGCCCCAGGAAGGAATCCCGAAGCCCTGGGTGTTTGTGACTCAGCCGCCCCAGCAGTGCTCCACCGCCCCGTCTACAGCCCCCAGCTCTGTCCACGCCTGGCCGCGATCCAGCCATGGGACCCGCATGCCCACAGTCCCATAGGAGCCCTGGCCAGTCAAGGCCCAAGCCTTGGCTCTACTTTCTCCTGTTACAGCCCCCAGATCTCACCCCAGCGCCCTGGTTCATGGTTCAGTGAGAGACAAAATCACTGCCGAAACTTGCTTCCTAACTTTGCATCCCCAAGAGACTGAGGGGCAGAAGAAAAGTTATGGAAGCCCTGAGCTCAAGGCCCCTGGAAGCTGACTTGTGCCAGGCTTATGGACTCCTTCTTCATTGCCTCACTGAACCCTTGCTGCAGCCACGAGGGTTCTGGCTGGGGACACTGAGGCCCGGAGGGGTCTGCATCCCAGCCACAATGCACACGGCCTCACCGGGCACAGAGCAGACTGTGGACATGGAGGCCCCCACCCCTCAACCCCTCACCCTTACAGCGCTGCCCTCCGTCCAGCCTCTCTGCCTCTGCCAGGGCCTCCAGCAGCCCCTTGGCCATGATGGTGCCCCGGGCTCCATGCTTATCAGGAGGAGAGAAATCACAGCCCCACCCGATGCGCTGTGTCTGCCACATGG
>NW_011495069.1:11444824-11448959 GCF_000754665.1 Bison bison bison | reverse complement strand
CTGCCACATGGGTTGGGTAGGGGCTGCGGGAAGAGCAGGTAGAATCAGTCCAGATGGAGCCGCTGAATCAGCCCCATGCGCTCCATCCTGAGCCCCATCATTTACTCTAAAGACCGTGTTGTGCTTCCTCTTCGCTTGGTAAATTTCAAAGTGGCCTTTGGCCAAAAGCAATAAAATTCTGACCTAGAAAAGTGAAAAGGCCTTTGAAATTATGAGCCCGGAGCGCTCGCCTGATGCGTGGGTGAGGACAAGGTGGCTGAGGCTGCAGAGAAGGAAGAAAAGTAGAGCCACAGTTCTGGCTCCTCTGGGTCTGCACTGATGTCCATGGACCCGGAGCCGGGACTGGTGAGGAAAGGAAATCAGGCGATGGTGTTGGGGGGCAGCCAACTCGGGGAGGTGGGGGCATGTAGGTCTCTTTGTCCCTCCAACCAGGATGGCTGTGCAAACCAGCAGCCCAGAAGTAAAAGGGAGGTTGCCCACCTGCCAAGGCCAGGATGATTCTCAATATTTGGGGTTCACAGCACCACGGAATTTTTGGCAGCCCGCTTAAAGGTGGCCCAGCAATCCAGCCATGATGACAAGGCCATGTTTTGCCAAGCCCATGGTTTCTCTTGCCCTCTGCTCTGGGTCTTTCTGTGCAGGCTGTGTTCTCCCACATCCTGACTATGCCTCTTGTAGGTATTTCTAGCTTAGGCTCAAAACTTAGATGGGCCTCTTTGCTCCCATGTGAGTTTTGGGGGAGTTTGGGGGGTCGTTTTTTTTTGGCTGCATTTGGGTCTTCATTTGCTATGGGCTTTCTCTGGTTGCAGCAAGTAGGGGCTACTCTTCCTTGCGGTGGCTTCTCTTGTTGCTCTAGGAATCTAGGTTCACAGGTTCAGTAGTTGCGGCTGGAGAGCTTAGTTTCTCCCAGGCATGTGGAATCTTCCCAGACCAGGGATCAACCCTGTGCCCCTTGACAGGCAGATTCTTAACCACTGCACCACCAGGGAAGTCCACTCATACGTCAGTTTTGAGGTTAGTTTACATTTGGCTGACTGTACAAGAGGGAAGGACATTCAAGAAGGGAAGGGGGACATAGGACCGAGCTTGCAGTCTCTGACCTAACTTTTGGACAAAGTAGAGGGAGAGGTGAGCCCTGCCTACATCTGCCCACCACGCGGGAGTTGCAGAAAGTGGAAGGGAAAGGCTACACGGGCTCGGCTGTGGCACAGTATCCCTGTACCCCATGACTGTGGTTCTGATGAATCAACTTCTCCTCTGTGGGGTAGGGGTGGTCAGGAAGAGGTGGGTGAGGCTGGAAAGGAGAGAGAAGATTCTCTCCCCCTCTGTCAATCATACACTCAGCAGATGCTGCCCAGGTTCCAGGCACACCCCCTCAACATACCCCACCCCAGATCCTACCACTAGAATGGTCCAGCAAGCACCTGCAAGTCTCCATCTGAGGCCTCCTCTCGGCCTGCATGCCAGGCACACAGCCTTCCACCCGGGATGGGTGAGGACCTGAGGACCCCTGTGGAATAGCTGGCAGGCATGTTCTAGAATGTCTCCTAGCATTCTTCACTGGGACTGAGCCCGTTACCTCCAGTGGTAACTGTTCTGAAATGCACCTGGGTTGCTGACTTTGAACTGTTCTGGCTATGCCTTAGGTAGGTCACCTCCCAATCTGACTTCAGTTTCTTCCTCTTGAGGATGCCCACCTGGCAGCTTGCTGGGGAGATCTGCGGTCCCGGATGCCAAGTACTTAGACCGACATCTGTGGCAGCAGGTGCTCCACCCAGTGTGTGTACACCAGCAGGTATCAGTTCTTTACCGCTTCAGTACTCGTGTCCTTTTATGCCAACAACAGTCCTTGAATTGGGAGGGACCAAAGGTAACCCCTCCTTCTACTCTCAGTCTGTGGTTCTGGGTAGCCCCAACCAGTTAGGGATTTACGTTAACTTGACCACAGTTATTGGCTCAAGGATGGTCACATGGCCCTGATAAAATCCAATGAGATGCAATGAAGCACTAACTGGGGATGCTGAGACTGAAGCACTGGCGCTTTGCCTCTGAAATTGAGCCTTAGGGGACAAAAAGGATGCTGCAACATTTTACCATCATTCAAAGTCTGACGATGGAGCTGATGGGGCAGAACCAGAGCAGGGAGAGAGTGAGACTCAGACCTTGTTTGAGCTCTTGATCAAACCACTCCTGAAACCCTCCTCTTTTACTTTTCAGTTACTTATGTCAACACTTCTCCTTTGTGCTAAAGTCAGGTTGATATGAATTTTCTTCTCATCGTCTGTAACTGAAAGCAATGACACGGGCATTTTATTATTATTACTATTATTATTTACTCTCAGGCCTCAGTTTCCCCATTGGCACAGTGAAATTGAAAGTCTGACAGAATCTGAATCCAGCTCTGACGTGCTGGGATTCTAAGGAGTCTGAGGGCCTGGCAAGGCTTGGAGCTCCCAGAAGTAGGAATGGGTTTTCCTTACTTGGGCCACAGGGAAAACAGCAAGCTGTGGGAGATATTGATAAAGACAAGTCATTTAGCTTTTGCCTGCTCGCCTGCTGGGGTCTTTGGTTTGGAGAATCGGTGCCAGGGAAATAAAGAAGAGCTTCCTGCTGAGCCCAGGGTGCTCAGTGGTAACAGTGATACCCAGGCTCGCAGTGATCTCTCTTACCTGTCAGGTGTGTAAAATGTATCCTAATCCACTTGAACCTCTCCATTGCACCATGCAAGAAGCAGACCCCAGAAGAGGTTAAGTGCCTCACCCAAGGTCACATAGTCATTACAGAACTAAGCCTCTACCAACTGGGTAGTGATCCAAACAAGTGACTTCCCCTCCCCGGGCTCAGTTTCCACGTCTGACAGGTGGACATAATCATGGACCTCACAGGGTCTGCGTGAAGAACAAATGAATTTGTGGTTGGGTGGAAACCACTCTAAGATGCCAGAACAAGGCATCATAGCATAAAAAAGGAAATGGGGTGCCCAGGAAGGCAGTTTCCTGGTTCATTAGGCTCACACTCCATTCCTGTCCTCTCTCTCCCTCTAGGGCACAGAAGGCCAAGCTGAGGTCAGGGATTATACAAATGCCAAAGATTGTCATCAAATTAGCCATTTTGCACCCCGTAAACATGACATGACTGTTGAGGAGGTGATTCTGGGGGTCAGGAGGGCTGAGTGGGAATTAGGCATGTGTTTCTCCAGGGGGCCCACATCTCTGCCTCCCAGGGCACAGCAGCGCTGAATTCCAACTTCTAAAGCCTGGAGTGGAGGAAGGACCAGGCTCCAGGGCTGTCTGTCCCAGGCCAGCCAGGAAGCAAAGAGGAAGGCAGGAGAGTGAGTTAGAAACTGAACCACCATGAAACCTCCTCCCACTGGTTCCTCTCCTGCCTCCCACCTCCCACTTCCACCAGGCAGCCTGGGTAATGCTCTAAAAAGTAAATCAGATCATGTGCCTCCTGGCTTAAAATGCTCCAGCGGCCTCCCACTGCACTTACAATAAAATCCAGCCTTCTCACCACAACTTTCACGGCTTCCTATCTGTCCACAGCCTGGAATGCTCTTCCCCAGCTCTCCATCCCAAGAGTTCCCCTGTCTTTGAAGTCTCAGCTGAAATGGAGTCAGCCCTACCTGTTCATTCATTTCATTTCATTTCAGTCACTCAATCGTGTCTGGCTCTTTGCAAATCGCAGCACGCCAGGCCTCCCTGTCCATCATCAACTCCCGGAGTTTACCCAAACTCGTGTCCACGAGTCAGTGATGCCATCCAGCCATCTCATCCTCTGTTGTCCCCTTCTCTTCCTGCCCCCAACCCCTCCCAGCATCAGGGTCTTTTCCAATGAGTCAACTCTTCGCATGAGGTGGCCAAAGTATTGGAGTTTCAGCCTCTGCATCAGTCCTCCCAGTGAACACCCAGGACTGATCTCCTTTAGGGTGGACTGGTTGGATCTTCTTGCAGTCCAAGGGACTCTTAAGAGTCTTCTCCAGCACCACAGTTCAAAAGCATCAATTCTTCTGCGCTCAGCTTTCTTCACAGTCCAGATCTCACATCCATACATGACCACTGGAAAAACCATAGCCTTGACTAGATGGACCTTTGTTGACAAAGTAATATCTCTGCTTTTTAATATGCTATCTAGG
>NW_011495069.1:11440633-11444724 GCF_000754665.1 Bison bison bison | reverse complement strand
GTCTTTTAACTTCATGGCTGCAATCACCATCTGCAGTGATTTTGGAGCCCCAAAATATAAAGTCTGACACTGTTTCCACTGTTTCCCCATCTATTTCCCATGAAGTGATGGGACCAGATGCCATGATCCTCGTTTTCTGAATGTTGAGCTTTAAGCCAAATTTTTCACCCTCCTCTTTCACTTTCATCAAGAGGCTTTTTAGTTCCTCTTCACTTTCTGCCATAAGGGTGGTGTCATCTGCATATCTGAAGTTACTGATATTTCTCCCGGCAATCTTGGTTCCAGCTTGTGCTTCTTCCAGCCCAGCGTTTCTCATGATGTACTTTGCATGTAAGTTAAATAAGCAGGGTGACAATATACAGCCTTGACATACTCCTTTTCCTATTTGGAACCAGTCTGTTTTTCCATGTCCAGTTCTAACTGTTGCTTCCTGACCTGCATATAGGTTTCTCAAGAGGCCCCACCTGTACCACCCACTTATTCTCCATCCATGGCCCTGTGATCTGTCTCCCTGGCTGGTCAGCACCCTGGGAGAAATCACCAGGGCCTATGACAGGGGCCATGAGTGAAAGGAAGGATCAGCTAATTAATACTCTGAAGCAAATCTGTTTTACTTACTGGAGGTCACAAGACTCAAATCCTTAACTCATCACTCCCTGGTCAGTCTCTCAGTACCAACCTCTCTTAACTTCACTATGAAAGTTGGGGGTGGGAAAAAAGAGGAGAGAAGGAGCCAAAGTGGAGATGCCAAATCCATCCATCTCTTCCAAAATGAAGCATCCTCAATCCATGCTTCTCCAGTGTGAGAGAATTGGGGCCTGTTGGCTAGGTGGGGTGGGAGACATGACCCACTCAGAGCCTCTGCTGCAAAGCCCATGGGCTCTGGAGCCAGACTGACCAAATTCAGATCCCTCATCTCCCAGTTACTAACTGTGTGACCTTGGCCAAGTCATCTGACCTCTTGTTGGGCTGAGAACCAGAGGAACCCAGGGAGGGGTTTCAACAGATGGGGACTGGGTGGTGCAACTGGGTTTGCAGAGAAATGGCTTGGAAGGAGCCAACTTGGGTGTGAAGAGCTGTCATCTGTAATTATAGTCCAGACCTAAACAGGTTCCTACAGAGTGGGCTTGTAGTAAATGTCAGCTAAGCTGGAGTCCATAGGTCCCATCCCTTTTCCCACACTTGGATGGCAAATACAGAGATGAACATCACCTTAGTCATGGTGTTCAGGCAACACTGCCCTGTGCCCACTGTCCCCAGTGTCACCTCAAAACTGGCCATCTGCTTCTCATCCTCTCAGAGAGGCCCTCTCTCAGCTCTTCTTCCCTGTGGCCCTCTGATATCCTCTTGTGGTTTCTGCTAAGATATCCCCTAAAGCCCCACTTTTGTCAAAACACCAGCTTTGATTTCATAGAGCAAGACACAATCTGAAATCTGATGGATGCCACTGAAATAATTCTAAAAGAATGAATTTTAATTTGGTAAAAATGGCAAATGTATAGTGTATACATTTAATGTATACATATAAGCAATATAGACTATTACAAAGAAAATAAGATCAAGGTTTGATGAATCTCATTCTAGGCACCTCTCTGTGCATATGTGTATCCTAGAAGGAAAAATAGTTGAGGAAAAATGAAATTATACACTTTATTTTTAATAAAAGGTTGTTAAATACAATTATACTTAAATTGAACAGAATAATTTAAAATTGAGGTTAAACTGAAATAAGTATTAACTTCAGAGAGATGTTGCTTCATGATATATTATTTTTCCTAAAAATATTTTTATAGTTAAGAAGAAAGCTAGTAAAAATATTAAGATATTATGGTCATGCTTTTAAAAAGAACTGTATGTTTTTATTTTAGACTCAATGTGTTGATTCCCCAGTAATAAAAGTTAGGAAATTAGTGCACTTATACTATACCTTAAAACATTATTATTACCTTGTCAGGGTTTACAACTGTTTCATGCTGTTATGGAAGCACAATTCTCATGGCAATTTAGAATGAGCTTTGCATTTAAATAGAATCATTTCTCAGCCTCAATCCTTTCTTCCTTCCTTCTTTCTTATTTTAATTTTTAACTATACCTTTTCCTTTCCTTTTTTCTTTTTCACTTTCAATTTTTTGTTAATAGAATATTTTTCTCCAGAAAAGACTCATGAATGTTGTTTCCTTAGCTCCACACGTGTGAAAATGTCCCTGATACCTTTTTACTTGAAAGGCAGCTTGGCTGGGTATAAAATCAGGACTTGTATTTTCTTTCCTTCAGATTTTGTAGACGTTGTTCCACTGTGTTCTCGCATTACTGTGGAGATCTTTTGTGCCAATCTGATTTCTGCCTACATTGTGATTTGATTTTCCTACCTAGATGAACAGATGAACCTTTTATTTCTGAAGTTCAATTATCTCATTTAGATTTGTCTTAGAGCTGTTATTTCTCAGTAGTTTTTCTGGGAAGATTGTGTGTGCTTTGGACCTGCAGATTCATGACTTTATTTCCAGATTTTTATTTTAGTATAACTTTGAATATTTTTATACCATTTGTCTTATACAAGGTTTATCTGTTGGCTAACCTTTGTCTGTCTTCTATGCCTGTCATCACTCTAATCTTTGGCTACCCTCAAAAGTTATTCTTTTCTATTTAATGTTGCATGACTTTCCATAGTTTATCCACAATATTTCTTAATATAGTTTAGTCATATCCATTTTATTTGTTGGTGTTTATAATGTGGTTTCAGAGAAGGCAATGGCACCCCACTCCAGTACTCTTGCCTGGAATAATCTCATGGATGGAGGAGCCTGGTGGGCTGCAGTCCATGGAATCGCTCAGAGTTGGACACGATTGAGCAACTTCACTTTCACTTTTCACTTTCATGCATTGGAGAAGGAAATGGCAGCCCACTCCAGTGTTCTTGCCTGGAGAATCCCAGGGACAGGGGAGCCTGGTGGGCTGCCGTCTCTCGGGTCGCACAGAGTTGGACACGACTGAAGCGACGTAGCAGCAGCAGCAGCATAATGTGGTTTAATCTCCTCTACTTTTTTTTCTATTTCATTCCTGAGAACCACCAGCTTGATCTTCACTATTTTTACCAGCTTAATTTTCACTATTTTATAATCACTTATTTCCATTATTATATTTCTTATTTGCATCTTTTTTTTAATTTTTAGTGAAATGCAGTGTGGGAGACCTGGGTTCAATCCCAGGATTGGGAAGATCCCCTGGAGGAGGGCATGACAACCTATTCCAGTATTCTTGCCTGGACAGTCGCCATGAACTGAGGAGCCTGGTCATCTATAGTCCATGGGGTCACACGTAAAGAGTGGGACACAGCTAAGTGACTAACCATAGCACAGCATTGCTGCCCTAGGGCTTTGCTGCTGCTCACAGGTTTCCTCTAGCTATGGTTAGTGGGGGCTACTCTCTATCTGCAGTGCCTGGGCTTCCCTTTGTGGTGACTTCTCTAGTTGCAGAGGCTCTAGGACACACAGGCTTCAGTAGTTGTGGTACATGGGCTTGTTGCCCCATGGCATGTGGAATCTTCCCAGACCAGGGATCAAACCTATCATCCCTGCATTGGCAGGCAGATTCTTAACCACTGGACCACCAGGAAAGTCCTTATTTGAGTCTCTTAAAGAGGCATTGTGTCATTTGAAATTGATGAAGGCTGTAAAGAGCAATTATTTTCCTCTGATTCTTTGGGCAATTCCTCTTGTATTTTCCTCATCTGTTTTCATTTATGTTCATTTTCTCCCTTTTTGCAACATCTAAGCACAGTTCTGGCGTTGGTTTCTTCTTACCTCAGTTTTGAGAAGGGCCAGCTCTTTGTGGGAGGGAAGCATGGGAAAGGGTGGGAGGGATGGCTCGGGGAGACCACAGCTCCCATTTGGGTTTGTCGTCTTAGACTATTTTACCACATCAGTTGTTTCCTTTGCTGTGGGAACACAGCTCAGTGTTTGACACCCAGTGGTCAGTGTGGCCCCTACAAAGCCATTAGGAAGGTTGTGACAGTTCCAGGGCTCTAAGCCAAAGATTTTGGGGTAAAGTTTTCAGGTTTGGGATATATCCTTCAAAGCCTCAACTTCCCT
>NW_011495069.1:11421068-11440533 GCF_000754665.1 Bison bison bison | reverse complement strand
CATACAAGGGATGTTCGCATAGATTCTGTTTCCTCTGGGCAATGGTCTAGACTTCACAGTATTTGAGCAAAAAGGCTTCAGTGTTTGTGGTTTGCGGCTGTGGCAATTTCTGATTTCAACAAAAATTCAGGGGAAAAATTCCCCTATATTCCGGTTTTGGTTGTTGTTGTCTTGAGCTGAGCTTGAGAGAGGAAAGTGATTCAAGTGTCCTTTAGCCATCATTTTTGCCTGGAAATTAAATGCTTTTTCATCCATTATCTCCATTAGTTCTAACACCAATCTTAAAAGGCGAACTATGTTTTATTATCCTGGGCTGGGTAGCAGTGGCAGCAGGGCTGACAACTGGAAGATACTGAGCCTGAGCATAAAACAAGAGTGCATGGTCATCTTAGGTAAGAGCACCCTGCTCTGCCTCAGGGACAAATCCTGGTATGTCAGTTAAAATTCTCGCATAACATGGGTTTGGGGATCCACAAGACTTCCATGAAAAATGCATAGCACTCACTGCTGCTTCTGTGTTCACCATCCACAGCAGACATCACTAATCAACCAAAGTAATCTATTTCCCCCTGCATCTTATCCATACTACATTACAGGCAGACACTACCAGCTAACATTGGCAAGTGAAATGAAGTCTATTTGCCACCCCAGTATTAGAGATTCTTCAGCTACATCAAAAAAAATGACAGAGGAGGCAGAAAAACCTGAGTTGAATTTTAGCTCTGGTATTACTAGCAGAATGACTTCAAACAAGGCTTTACTTCTTTGAGCCTCAACTTTCCCATCTATAAAATAGGGATCATTGTTATTACATAAAACTATTAAAGAAACCACATTAGATAGTGCATGTTAGTCATGGTTACATTAAAAAAAAAAAAAAATCCAGGGCTTCCCCAGTGGCTCAGTGGTAAAGGATCTGCCTGCCAATGTAGGAGACATGGGTTTGATCCAGGTCCGGGAAGATCTCACATGCTGCAAAGCAACTTAGTCCATGTGCCACAACTACTAAGCCTGTGCTCTGGAGCCTGGGAGCCACAACAATTGAGCCCCAGTGCTGC
Source organism: Bison bison bison (assembly GCF_000754665.1). NCBI lineage: Eukaryota > Metazoa > Chordata > Mammalia > Artiodactyla > Bovidae > Bison > Bison bison. Next base: position 11,439,475 of record NW_011495069.1, on the reverse strand, counting down.
AGCTACTGAAGCCCTCACACCCTAGAGCCTGTTCTCCACAAGAGAAGCCACTGCAGTGAGAAGCCCGAGCACCACAACTAGAGAAAAGCCAGCACAGCAATGAAGACCCAGCACAGCCAAAACTAAGTAAATTTATAAAATTATTTTTAAAAGCTCCAACACCTATAACTTAAAACATAAGCACTTATGTATTTCATGCATCTGCAACATAGCTGAGGAATTCTTTTGGTCTGGAAAAAGTTGGCTGACCTTACCTGGACTTACACATCTGTCTGTGGTCAGCTGGCAGGTTGGCTTGAGCCGGATAGTCTTAGGTGGCATTACTCAAACGAATGATAGTTATCTGGCTGTCATCCAGGGTAATGGAAGGTGGGTGATTAGGCCTGGGGGAGTCTCTCATCTTCTATGAGGCTAGCCCAGGCTTGTCCCGTGGCAGCAGCTGGATTCCAAGAGACTGGGTAGAAGAAGGCAGGGTCTCTTGGGGTGAGGCTCTGAACTGTCACATCATTGTTTCCATCCCATTCTATTGGGCAAAGGAAGTCACAAGCCGGTCCAAGTACAAGACAGGGAGAAATAAACTCCACCGCTTGATGAAAGGAGCTGCAAAGTCATATCACAAAGGGCTTGATTACAGGGACAGGTGGAGAATTGTGGCCATTCTCACAGAGTCTAGCAGAGCCCTTCACGCATTAATGGCCACGGTTGAAGCTCACTAGTGAGTTTGAGAGAAAAAAAATTAAAAGTCACAAATTGCCTACTTTTTCTCTCGGTTGATGGAGCTTATAAAGACTGGATATGGCAAATAGCTTTTATCTCATGAGTTAACTCCCGTATTGGATAAGATTGTGAGATCCACGCTTAGTGGGATTGGTGCTGAAACCCATCAACAGCGTCTGTTGTCTGTATGTGATAGGAGGCGGTGATGAGTGTGCCACGGTGTGCTGGGCAGTGAGACTGGAGCTCAGAGGCGGCAGCCCTGCTTCACTGTGCCCTCCCAAGTGTGGATCACAGGCACATGAAAGAAGAGTCTTCTGTTGACAATGTGGCATTTTTTTGCTAACCTGATGGCAGTGTGTTAGCCAGCGGTCCCCAACGTTTTAGGCACCAGGGACCGGTTTTGTGGAAGACAATTTTCCCACAGGCTGGGGTGGGGGATGATTTCGGAATGATTCAAGCCGTTTACGTTTATCATGCACTTTATTTCTAATCTAATGCCGCCACTGATCTGACAGGAGGTACTGGTCCATGGCCTGGAGGCTGGGGACCCCTTCATTAGCTCACACTTTTATCACCAAAGCTGATAGGGCTCAGGACTCACAGGTGCAAGGTGAAAGTCACTGGGTATGGCATCAGAAAGCCTGTGTTCTTTTCTTTTTTTTCCCTCTTTTTAAAAAATCTTTTTTTATTTTGTATTGGGGTATAGCCGATTAACAATGTTGTGATAGTTTCAGGTGAAGCGCAAAGGGATTCGGCCATATGTATATATGTATCCATTCTCCCCCCAGACTCCCCTCCCATCCAGGATGCCACATAACATTGAGCAGAGTTGCCTGTGCTATGCAGTAGGTCCTTGTTTGCTATCCATTTTAAATATAGCAGTGTGTACATGAGCATCCCAAACTCCCTAACTATCCTATCCCTTCCCCCCTTTCTTCTCCTCAGCAATCATAAGTTCCTTCTCTAAGTCTGTGAGTCTCCAGAAAGCCTGTATTCTGGTCCCAGGCAGGTCCCATGGACCAGCTGTGGGATGTCAGTATGAGTCTTTTCCTACCTGGGGACTGAGGAGGACATTAGGAAAGGGACGGTGGAGGAGAAGAAAGGCTACCTGCCTGAAAAATGGGATGAGCCCAGATGAACTCTGAGATGTGCAATGAGTCAGCCTGTTAAAGAGAGACTGCCACCAAATCACCCCACTCAACCCCAACCTCGACTCCCTCCCCAGTCCTGCTCCCCCATTTCCTAAACAAACCCTAGAACATCACTGTTGGTCGCATGGAATTAATGGGCATGAACCTGCCTCCTTATTTAATGCAAATCCCAGCTCACCTTATTGTGAAGGAGTTTCTGTTCATTTGTACTTTCTTTGTGACACAATCCATTCCTGTCTCCAGTGGAGCCTCTAATTCCTGCAATTTCCATGGTGTTAGTAATTATGAGGAAAAAGTCTGAAGCACAGAAATTCTGCACCCTGTCTACAAGACTGCACACTTTCTGGAGTTTATTAAATTTATTTTGCAGGAACTGAGGAGATTAAACTCACTGTGCGGCTCCAGAGGGCAAAACAAGGACCAGCTGGCAGACTTTTCCAGGAGGCAGGTGGGATTCAAAGGAAGAAGCACTTCTGATAATCAGAGCTGGTTGGTACCAAGCAAACTGTGTCAGGAAGCCAGGGGCAAGGCCAGCAGTGTCCAGAGCCCAGTGTGGTCACTGTGGGAACAGTCAGGAGTGAGGGCTGTTGGCCATGGTGGTGGTGGTGTGGTTTAGCCACTAAGTCGAGTCCATCTCTATGACTCTGTGGACTATAACCCACCAGGCTCCTCCGTCCACGGAGGTCTCCAGGTGAGAATACTGGAGTGGATTACCATTCCCTTCTCCAGAGGGTCTTCTTGGACCAGGGATCGAACCTGTATCTCCTGCATCTCCTGCATTGGCAGGCAGATTCTTTACCACTGAGCCACCAGGGAAGCCCACTGTGGACCATCCCTGGGTCTATTTCTCAACTCACACTTCTCAGGAGTTTGGAAGAGTGAGTCAGATTTCCTAAGCCTGTTTTTGCCTTTCCTCATCTGTAAGAAGCTGACCTCCCTGCCTAGCACAGAGCTATGTCCAGCGAGTGGCCATGCTAAAATGTCATCATTTAGAGCTGGGGGGAGGTTTCCTCTCCCCTCGAGTTTGCCCATTAACAGTGTGGAAACTGAGGCAGAGAGAGGTTTGGTAAATTACCAGAGGTCACACAGCCAGTTACATGGTGGAAGAAGGATTTGAACTAGGACACTCAGGTTCTAGAACCCATGTTCTTAGCCACTACACTGTTTCTCGGCAACTGAGGGGTGCCGTTTTGACTTTGGGAAGAGTCTTCCAACAGCCAGTCTAGGCGGTCGATTCAGGGACACAAAACTGATGTATGGCAAAACCAATACAATATTGTAAAGTAATTAACCTCCAACTAAAATAAATAAATTTATATTAGAAAAAACTGAAACCTGGTGAAATAGGTTTAGAAACACACAACCACTGTCCAGTGAGCTGGTCATATCTACTGGATCGTGGCACCATCTCTGGACCCAAATATGAATGTGTCAGGTTCCCGTGCTGGCCTTAGACCAGACTACCGGGAAGCCCCTGAGTCAGTGATTCGTGGCAGATACATCACAGGGGGCACATGTGCTCCTCAGGACTGCTGTTGACAAAGACTCAGATGCAGAGCAAAAGCTAGAAAGGCCTGCGTCGTGGGGAAGCAACACCTGGAGACAGAGAAGCATGAGCAGATGCAGCCGGGCTCTCAGACATGAGGACCCATAGAACCTGAACCAGGATAGCAGGAAGGGAGGGACAGAGACCATTGCCACAACCACACCTGGATGAAGGGTCGTCACAGGTTGCCTAGGGAAGAATTATTGGAAACTCAGAGGTTTCATTCAGCCATTCCTTCTTGGAGACTTATTAGCAGCTTCTACATACTTGTTATGTGCTGGTGCCCACCACAGGAGTGGTTAAGACTGACCAGGCTCTACCCACATGGAGCGTGTATTCTCCAGGACCCCCATCAGTCAGGACACTGAATGCTGGCCAACACCATGGACATACCCACAAGTCTCAATGGTTTAATAAAAATGTCCTTTGCATTCACATCACAGTATGATGTGGGTCTGTTGGCTCTTCTCCACCTTAGAGCTTTGCTGTCTGGAATAGGTGGCCCCTGAGGTCACTCTGAATGAGTAAAGTAGCATGAAGTCACATTCGTTCTTTGCCATGTCAGCCTGGAAATGACATGTTACTTCTGCTCATGGTCCATTGGTCAGAATGAGTCACGTGGTGAGGACTTAGTTGCAAGGGAGACTGGGAAATTCAAGGCAGCATCTGGGTTTCAGCAGATTCAGAGCTAGAAAGACACCCCTATAATGAGAAGCATTGCCAGGTACTGGAAAAGGAGCCATCCGGCAGTTATCAGGACTCTACATTCTGGGGCCCAATCCACCATGAGAAAGACCCCAAGCAAGCTCTGGGGTGCTGCCAGCATTTCCCCATTCTGGTCCAATGATGTTGGTAACATCCACAACTCGACAACGCCTTGACCACAGGCTCCATTGAGTATCATTCAAAGTTGTGTTTAGTTTTATGGTTCATGTACTGTGGCTTGTTAATAGTTCTCTTCACAGAGGCTGACCGTTCTCAAGGAATCATCCAGTCAATGTCCTAAAGCTCTGGAGTCTAGGAGCTCCTGAGATCACAGCACACACAGCCTAATGGAGAGGCAGGCACCACAGGACCATAGTCAAGTTCAGGAGCCCAGAAAGGGCCACACCAGAAAGACAGCCCCTAGAGAATGTCACCTCAGCAAGGCATCACTTTTCCTCTGGCTGACAGACAACTGGAATGCCACTTTTCTCCTGGGTGTGACAAGAAGGGCAAAGAGAAACAAGATTGGGGTGAGGACTGAGTGTCTGAGAAGAGCCTCATCAGTGGGAAGGATGTGGGTGCTAGCTCTGAAATGTTCCATAACAGGGACTGAGTAGCCAGGCTTCGAGCCTTCATTAAATGTGACAGCAGGAGAATTGGGAGACACAGCCAATTCATCACGTCTCCTCACCTGAGCAATGCTAATGTTGCTGAGTGACCAGGGTCCCCTTCTCAGGAGGCTGCAGGAACCAGGAAATCAAAGGTCACAGAGTCATGGGCCTGGCAGGGACCTCAGAACAGTTGCCAGTCCAGGCCCATGCTCCTGAAATGCTCCCACACTCATTACCTCAAGAACCTGTGTGAGTGTTGGAGGATGGGAAGAGAAAGTTCTCATTATCTCCACATCTCTGAAATAAAATTGATCCACAGAGAGGACAGTGCCTTGTTTAAGGTCACACAGCTGTTGTGTGGAGGAATGGGGTGTGAAAACCAGGTCTCTGCTGGTTTCCATGCTGCTATTTCTCTCTGGGAACCAGAGAAGTGACGAGGCCTGAATTCACCCAGCAACAGCAAGCCGTACTTTATCCTAAAGAGATATTGTTCTGCTATGTGATTGAGGGATTCCCCTTTCCAGCCCCTGAAACTTTGTCAGGACAAGCAAGGCTCTGCTGCAGCAACAAATAGTCCCCAAATCACCAAAGATCAAAAATCTATCACTCAGGCTTTGTGTTCACTGAGGCCCAGCCGGCCTCTGCCCCTTGTGGTCTTCACTTGGGGACTTGGGGCTACAAGTGGCCACCATTTGCTACATTGCAAGTCCCTGTAGCAGATCAACAGAAAACTCTGGAGGGTCTCCCATCAATATTAAATGCTTAAGTTCATTGTTGGAACACTCCACTGTCGCAGTCAACTTAAGCTGCCATAACAAAATACTAGAATAGTACTGGGTAGCTTAAACAACAGGAATTTATTTCTCACCATTCTGGAGACTAGAAGTCCAAGATCAAGGTGCCGGCAGAGTCGGTGTCTAGTGAGAGCCCTCTCTTTCTCTCTCTCTCCCTCTCTCTCTTTCCCTCTCTCTCTATCTCTCGGTTACAGATGGCTACCTTCTTGCTGTGTATGACATGACCTTTGCTCCCGCCTGAGTGTTGAGAGAAGGAGAGGAAACAAGCTCTGGTGTTTCTTCTTATAAGGACACTAATCCCCTCACAAGGGCCTCACTCACCTTCAGGACCTTACATATGTGTGCTCAGTCCCTCAGTCATGTCTGACTCTTTGCAACCCCATGGAATATAGCCCACAAGGTTCCTCTGTCAGTGGGATTCTTCAGGCAAGAATACTAAAGTAGGTTGCCATTTCCTCCTCCAGGGGATCTTCCTGAACCAGGTATTGAACCCATGTCTCCTACATTTCCTGCATTGGCAGGCAGGTTCTTTACCACTGAGCCACCTGGGAAGGCCCTTCAGGACTTCACCTAAAACTTATTACTTCCCAAAGGCACCATCTCCAAACACCATCATATTGAGGGTTAAAGGCTTCAACCTATGGATTCTGGAGGGGACACAATTCAGCCCATAGTAAACACTTTTGCTCACAACAAATTAGCCAGAATGAGTTGCTCGACTACTCCCCACAAACCATAGGGAGCTGGGAAGTCCACCCTTCCTTGTGGAGAGCAGGAATCCTGGGCAAAATGTGCCGGTGACCCCCACATCTGGCTTTCCAGAAGGGGTGACTAGGTTGTTGCTGCTGCCTTTTAGCAAAGTCACACGACCCTGGAGCAGGAGAACAACTGAGGGAAATTTCATAATAATAACTTTCATTGAGAAACTATCCCAAGTCAGGCCAATGATATGTTCTATACATGACCTAATGTAAACATCACATGTAAGGGGAAGTGTGGTCACTCCCTTTAACAGGTTGATTTGCACACAAATGGTTACTGAGCATCCTTTCTGTGCCAAGTTATGCTCTAGACAGCATGAAATAGCAGTGAGCAAAGTCAGTCCAATCTTCAAGTTTACATTTTACCATAGAACATGGATAATAACCAGATGAACAAGTGTGCATATGATCCTTGGTGTCAGAGAGGGACACGTGCTAGAGAAGAATAAAGCAGAGGGCAGAGGGAGCCATGGGGAGGCTGGGACCATGGGGTAAAAAGGCCGTCTGGTGGGGGCACCTCTGAGCAGAGACCTGAGCGAGGTGGGTCCTGTGGATCCAGGCGGAAGAGCATCTGGGGCAGAAAGAGGGAAGGACACATGCCAAGGGCCCAGGGTGGGAACGTACCGGGTGTGGCCACAGGACGGCCAAGAGACCAGTGGGGCTGGAGCAGAGTGAGGAAGAAAGGGGGGGAGAGGTCACAGAGGATGGGGATCGGGTCAAGTCAAGGCCAAGGAGGCCTCGAGAGGAGCCTTGGACATCATTCTGGGTGTGAGCTGACCTGGGGGTGATCCCGGTGGGAGGGCACGTGGGCAGTGTAATGTTGGCACTGGGCAATTCTGCTCCCAATCCTGGCTCTGCACTCCCCAGCTGGCTGCACTTGAGCAAGTGTGTCTCGGGTTCCTCATCCTCAGAGAGGTCATCCCACCGGCTTCAGGTGACATCCGATTGAAAGTGAAAGTGAAGTCACTCAGTCGCTCTTTGCGACCCCATGGACTATAGCCTGCCAGGCTCCTCCACCTATGGGATTTTCCAGGCAAGAATACTGGAGTGGGTGGCCATTTCCTTCTCTAGGGGATCTTCCTGACCGAACCCTGGTCTCCCTCACCAAAAGCAGACTCTTTACCATCTGAGCTACCGGGGGAAGGACATTTAAATGACTCAGCACGGGCCAGCTCACCGCTGCTGGGGCCACCTCTCATGACGCCAGGGCACCTTCTTAGCTGTTCCCAACAGTGTTTCTGCCCCGCCCCCATCTCCAGACCACCTCCCGTCTCCAGAATTGTCACTGCCTTGTCACTGCGAGTGACATTCTCCCCATGAGGGGTTCCTGGGGGAGGCCTTCCCAGTTAGATTCCCCCTCCCCACTGCCCCACCACCCAGCAGGGAGACCCCACAGCCTTTTTGTGCATCACCGTGCTCCCAGCACAGGTGGCTGGACCTGGAGTGGTCACCTGACCCAGGCTGGGCCGGGCAGGAGTTTGATAGCAGACCCATGAGTTAATTTTTTCCTTGGCCAGACCTATAATATGTTAACCGCCTAAACTCAAGTGGCCTGTGGTGGGGCTTTGTCATGAGCCTGGACAAGGAGGATGTGGGGGGTGGTGGGCGGGGCATGGGGAGGCGTGGGGAGCACAGTGTGTGAGAGGAGCAGAGACCCAAAACTAGGAGGGGGAGCCCTAGCTCTGCCCACTCCCTGGCTCTCTGTTTTGGGGTCTGACCACACTCCTTGGATCTGGGGGTCCTGGACCACTCCGGGTCCTGGACCCCCTCTGGGTATAAATCAGCCTAAGTGAGTTTCTGATTCCTGCCACCAAGAGAGCTTCATGGCCTACAACTGCACACCCTTCTTTCAAGGCCCCATTCACCTGTGGCCCCTCCATGGAGCCATCCAGAACCTATCCCGACTGGGCGTCTCCTCCCACCTCCAACTTCAACACCTTGAACTTCCCCATGACCCTCCTGCTCATCACTGGTGTTTGGCTGTGCATCTCATCATTGCTGCTGGACTGTCTCCTCCCAGGGGGGCTGTGAATCCCATTTCCTGATTCAAACCCCAGGCCCCAGCACAGGGCATACATACAGCAGGTGCTCGGGGCCAGTCTCTTGAGCCAAGAGCTCATCAGAGCAGAGGTGACTTCACTGGGCTCTCCCTGTGCAGGCATTTGCACGCCCTGCCTCCATCGGCCCACTGAATCCTCATGAGGAGCCGACGTCCTAGGTTCAAGTCTCAGCCCTCTCGCCAACTAGCTGTGTGACCTGGGCAAGCTGTGGGCCTTGGTTTCTCATCTGTAAGTTGGGAATAATCACAGTGCCTCCCTCATGAGGTTGCTCTGCAGATTAAATGAGTTAACACAGGGGTGGGCTTGACTTGTCCCTGACACCAATAGGTGCAAACGTCAGCGATTTTGAGGTTGACACCAACAGGGCAGCCTGAGGCCTAAGGTTACTGGACACACAACAGCACATACCCTGCTCAGGAAATCTGGAGATGCTGGGCCCATCGCTCACTACCACTGGCACCACGCTGATGTCCAACTACAAGGCTGGTGGCCTGTGGGCAGGCTATTCTGAACAGTAGCACACGTGTGTTAATAAAGAACTGAGGAGGAAGTGTGCACAGACAGCCTGAGGATGCTGCTAAAGCCCCGTGCAGATGTTGACCAGAAAGAAAAAGGTAGGTGTTCTGGGCAGAGCAGCAGTCAGCAGGGAATGTTCACCAGGAGGCACTGGAGCAGCCAGAGCAGATGGTAAAAATGCAGAAATGTGCCTTTAGAGGTAGGTATCAGCTGCCTTTTCATACTGTTCATATTGTTCATGGGGTTCTCAAGGCAAGAATACTGAAGTGGTTTGCCATTCCCTTCTCCAGTGGACCACGTTTTCTCAGAACTCTCCACCATGAACTGTCTATCTTGAGTGGCCTATAAGTTGTGGTTCATAGTTTCACTGAGTTAGACAAGGTTGTGGTCCATGTGATTAGATTGGTTAGTTTTTTGTGACTGTGGTTTTTAGTCTGTCTGCTCCAGATGTTCAAGCTGGTTTTAGAAAAGGCAGAAGAACAAGAGATCAAATTGCCAACATCCTCTGGATCATCAAAAAAGCAAGAGAGTTCCAGAAAGGCATCTATTTCTGCTTTATTGACTATGCCAAAGCCTTTGACTGTGTGGATCACAATAAACTGTGGAAAATTCTGAAAGAGATGGGAATACCAGACCACCTGATCTGCCTCTTGAGAAATCTGTATTCAGGTCAGGAAGCAACAGTTAGAACTGGACATGGAACAACAAACTGGTTCCAAATAGGAAAAGGAGCATGTCAAGGCTGTATATAGTCACCCTGCTTATTTAACTTCTATGCATAGTACATCATATGAAATGCTGGGCTGGAAGAAGCACAAGCTGGAATCAAGATTGCTGGGAGAAATATCAATAACCTCAGATATGCAGATGACACCACCCTTATGGCAGAAAGTGAAGAGGAACTCAAAAGCCTCTTGATGAAAGTGAAAGTGGAGAGTGAAAAAGTTGGCTTAAAGCTCAACATTCAGAAAACGAAGATCATGGCATCTGGTCTCGTCACTTCATGGGACATAGATGGGGAAACAGTGTAAACAGTGGCTGACTATTTTGGGGGGCTCCAAAATCAGTGCAGATGGTGACTGCAGCCATGAAATTAAAAGACACTTACTCCTTGGAAGGAAAGTTATGACCAACCTAGACAGCATATTAAAAATCAGAGACATTACTTTGCTAAAACAAGTCAGTCTAGTCAAGGCTATGATTTTTCCAGTAGTCATGCATGGATGTGAGATTTGGACTATAAAGAAAGCTGAGTGCCAAAGAATTGATGCTTTCGAACTGTGGTGTTGGAGAAGACTCTTGAGATACCCTCAGACTGTAAGGAGATCCAACCAGTACATCCTAAAGGAAATCAGTCCTGAATATTCATTGGAAGGGACTGATGCTGAAGCTGAAACTCCAATATTTTGGCCAACTGATGTGAAGAGCTGACTCATTTGAAAAGACCCTAATGCTGGGAAAGATTGAACATGGGAGGAGAAGGAGATGACAGAGGATGAGATGGTTGGATGGCATCACTGACCCAATGGACATGAGTTTGAGTAAACTCTGGGAGTTGATGATGGACAGGGAGGCCTAGCATGCTGCAGTCCATGGGGTCTCAAAGAATTGGACAGAACTGAGCAACTGAACTGAACTGATCAGCTGCCACCCTGAGTCCTTGTGCACTCCCATACTGCCCCAGCCCCTCTCCATGTGCCCTCCCCACCCCCACTCTAGTAACTAAATAGTTACCATCCAGCCCAGCAGGTGTCCTTGGGGCCCCATCCAGCTCTAGCAACCTCCAACCCTATTGATCAGAGCCTTGAGTCTACTGGTTGGTAAGTATTTTCAATCTCTCCCCAATCAAGACTATTTTTTTTCTGTTTTATCAAATTGCCAACATCCGCTGGATCATGGAAAAAGCAAAAGAGTTCCAGAAAGGCATCTATTTCTGCTTTATTGACTATGCCAAAGCCTTTGACTGTGTGGATCACAATAAACTGTGGAAAATTCTGAAAGAGATGGGAATACCAGACCACCTGATCTGCCTCTTGAGAAATTTGTATGCAGGTCAGGAAGCAACAGTTAGAACTGGACATGGAACAACAAACTGGTTCCAAATAGGAAAAGGAGTTCGTCAAGGCTCTATATTGTCACCCTGTTTATTTAACTTTATATGCAGAGTACATCATGAGAAACACTGGACTGGAAGAAACACAAGCTGGAATCAAGATTGCCGGGAGAAATATCAATAACCTCAGATATGCAGATGACACCACCCTTATGGCAGAAAGTGAAGAGGAACTCAAAAGCCTCTTGATGAAAGTGAAAGTGGAGAGTGAAAAAGTTGGCTTAAAGCTCAACATTCAGAAAACGAAGATCATGGCATCTGGTCCCATCACTTCATGGGAAATAGATGGGGAAACAGTGGAAACAGCATCCGACTTTATTTTTCTGGCCTCCAAAATCACTACAGATGATGACTGCAGCCATGAAATTAAAAGACGCTTACTCCTTGGAAGGAAAGTTATGACCAACCTAGATAGCATATTCAAAAGCAGAGACATTATTTTGCCAACAAAGGTTCGTCTAGTCAAGGCTATGGTTTTTCCTGTGGTCGTGTATAGATGTGAGAGTTGGACTGTGAAGAAGGCTGAGCACCAAAGAGTTGATGCTTTTGAACTGTGGTGTTGGAGAAGACTCTTGAGAGTCCCTTGGACTGCAAGGAGATCCAACCAGTCCATTCTGAAGGAGATCAGCCCTGGGATTTCTTTGGAAGGAATGATGCTAAAGCTGGAACTCCAGTACTTTGGCCAACTCATGCGAAGATTTGACTCATTGGAAAAGACTCTGATTCTGGGAGGGATTGGGGGCAAGAGGAGAAGGGGACGACAGAGGATGAGATGGCTGGATGGCATCACTGACTCGATGGACATGAGTCTGAGTGAACTCCGGGAGTTGGTGATGGAGAGGGAGGCCTGGCGTGCTGCGATTTCATGGGGTCGCAAAGAGTCGGACACGACTGAGCGACTGATCTGATAGATATAGATATAGATATATAATTATTTGTTTATTTGTTTACTTATGGCTGTGCTGGGTTTTCATTGCTGTGAGTGGACTTTCTCTAGCTGCAGTGAACAGGGCAGGGCAGAGGTGGCTACTCTCTAGTTTCAGTGCAAAGTCCTCTTGTGAAGTGGCTTTCCTTCACAGGCTCAGTTGCCCCACAGCATGTGGAATCTTCCCGGACCAGGGATTTACCTGTGTCCCCTGCATTGTCAGGCAGGTTCTTAACCACTGGACCACCACGGAAGTCCCTATTTTTGCCTTCTTGAAACCCACTCCCTCTTTCTTTAGAGTACCACCTCCTCCATTTTTCTTTGGGGACCCTCTGACACCACATCTTAAGTCCTTGGTGGCTTGGGTTCTGGAAGATGAGCACATTATGTCAGTCTGGCCAATTAGTAATTAGAAACACTGCACATAACCTCTGGCCATACCAAATAGCTTAGGGATAGGTGTGTACCTCGGGACTGATCAATGAAATTCCATCCTGAGACTTTTTTGGAATTGCTGAGCTAGTGAAGCTCTCCCTTCTGTTGAAACTTATGGGGCTTCCAGGAAGAGAGGGGTTGTGTGGTAGAGAAAGGGAAAATGAGAGCAATAAGAATCAACTTACAGGAAGAGATGAATTCCTGAAGACCTCATCTGATCCCCCGGATCCAGCCATGCCTGGAATTCCCTTGGACTTCTCATTTAATAAGCTTATAGTTCCTTTTCTGCATTTCTTTCCCTTATAATCAAAAGGATATTATTATTCCCATGAAATATTGTCCCTGGGGAGTAACTTATCTACAGTCATCTACAGTGACACACAGAGATTCAAGTCCAAATCCAGCTGTCTCTAGTGGTGATGGTCTTAGAAGAAAGCTTTAAGAGTTGGGCTGAGAGGGGACTTCCCTCCCTGGTGGTCCAGTGGTTAAGAATCTACCTTCCGATGTATGGGATTCAGGTTCAATCCCTGATCAGGGAACTAAGATCCCACATGTCTCGGGGCAACTAAACCCTCATGCAGCAACTAGAGAGAAGCCCACGAGCCACGGCAAAAAGTCCTACAAGCTGCAACTAAGACTTGACGCAGCCAAATAAATAAATATTTTTTGTTTAAAAAAAAATGGAAAAAGAGTTGGGCTTTGGGAAGCAAAGTAACAGGCCCTGCTCAAGATGCGATTTGCAGAGTCTAAAATTACTCAGCGAGGCAATCTGATTTAAGGAGACCGAAATTGCCGGCAATCTCCACAATTTCCTGGAATCCTCACCACTCACCTCCCAGGGTCGGTCTGTCCACACACCATGACAGTTCTGTTATCAGGCTTGGCAGGACACAAGCTGTTGCTGTGACTGCCAGTCCAAATAGATGGTGACGTACAGTGGAAGGTAATTTTCCTCTCTCTCACTTCCTGGGGAGCAGTTCCTTGGTTGTCAGCAGGATGGCCTGGTGGGGGATGGGAGAGTCTCCAGGAGGCCAAGGGCTCAAATGAACCCTGACAGGTAATCATTCCCCAGAGCAGCAAGTGAGTCGTGATTAGCACTCCCGGGAAGAGGAAGAGATGGCCGTGCCTCGCCAGCTCCCTAGGACTCCAGCCTGGAGGTTGAGTGGATCCAGTGCAGGGGAGGGGAGACCCCTGGTGTGGTGGCATCATCTTCCTGGTACGGCCCAGGATCTCCCACCAAAGGGCTCTTCTAGGTTGGTCTCTGCTCGGGGATGTGAAGTTAAAGGTCAAGATGAAGCAGAGACCACCATCATCTGTGTCTCCTGTTTGGTGACCCCCTTGAAGATGGGGAGGGTCTCATCCCACCGTTGGCTCCTAAAGGCCCAGCACAGTGCTAGCACCTGGGAAAGCTTTGTTATGTATTTGTTGACTGATTGAATAAGCGGAAAAACAACTGAACTGAGAGGCCCTCACTTCACAGGTGGGGAAATTTTCCAAGGTCCCTGCCAGGGTGGCTGTCTGGAGAGGCAAAGGAACCAGCAGCAGAGGAAAGTACCTGAGCTCAGCTTCCTTCTTTTAATTTTTTTTTCTTCTTTTAAAAAATTTTGGCTGCACACACACAGCATATGGGATCTTAGTTCCCCGACCAGGAATCAAATCCACACCCCCTGTATCGGAAACAGAGTCTCAACCACTGGACCACCAGGGAAGTTCTCAGCTTCCTTCTTTTAATCCTCATGACCTCCTCCCATTCTCGATGGCTTTCCCACTCTTTGAACTTGCAGGTATTCACAGATGCTCCATGATAAAGGTGTCCCATGGCCAAGTAAGTTTTGGAAAAGCTGAGCTAAACAACCACAAACTGACTTTCTCACCATAGTGTTTCTTAATGCCCTTCCTACACTAACATGAGCAGCAGGAAGAAAGAAAAGACACTCTCCCAACACCGCAACTCCAAAAAGGAGTCAGCATGGGATAAATCATTATGCTAGTCCCCTTTGGTTTATGTCTTCACCCAGACAGGTAGTTTTCTGTTGCTCAGAATATTATTGAGTTAACAGAATGGGGAAAAAAAAAAACATGCACAAGCATTTTATGAAGCTAAAGAGAAGCTCAGAATAAATGGCTTTTTGCTCTGTCAAGCAAAGCAAGGGGTTTTGATTTTGCAAACATAAGCCCTGAGCTTACTGTGGGGTGGAAGTGGAGGTGAAAAAGAAGAACAGACACTCGAGGCAAATGGATAAAACTGAGAAGGAAAAGGAAACCAGGAGAAGCAGTGATCAAGAGACCCTTAGCCCCAGGAAATTTTAGACCTCTTTGGGAATTCCCTGGACTTTGCAAAGAGCCTGAGCTGTGGCTCCAAGATGTTAAAGGAAAGGTGATCTGGACCAGTTATCTGGAGGACAGGGGGCATCCCAGCTAAGCTACCTGAGACCTGGGTGTTCTCTGATTCTGAGTCTCAGCATTACAATGGTAGCTTGGACTTTTGTTTCCCATCTTTTACTCCTTTCCTCCCTCCGCAATGTGGATTTGTAGAGCCCTAGAACAGGGAGGCTCACGATCTTGGCTTGGCCGTATGACTTGCTTTGGCCAATTTAAAGTGGGTGCAAGGTGACCACGGCGCTTTCAAACTGAGGCCTTAAAAAGGGCAGTACTTCCCTGGTGGCACCATGGATAAGAATCTGCCTGCCAATGCAGGAGACACTTATTTGATCCCTGGAATCTGGAAGATCCACATGCCACAAAGCAATTAAGCCCATGTACCACAACTACTGACCCCTTACTCTAGAGCCCAACAGCCGCAACTACTGAACCCACCTGCTGCAGCTACTGAAGCCCACGCACCTCGAACCTGTGCTTCACAATGAGAAGCCAGTGCACGGTGACAAAGAGTAGCCCCCACTTGCCGCAACTAGAGAAAGCCCACACAAAACCAATGAAGACCTAGCACAGGCCCCAAAAAACAAATTTTCAAAAAATCAAGTCAAAAAAATGATGCATCTTTAAAAAAGACAGATTGGAAGCAGCTTGAAACAGTTGCCACTGGTCAAACCTGAGACCACCTAGCGTCAAAATAAAGAGTGATGGTAACATGATAATCTGGGGATTGGAGGGAGAGGGTGAAGTAAGGGGACTGGGACTTCCCTGGTGGTCCAGTGGTTAGGAATCTGCCTTCCAATACTGGGCACATGGACACGGGTGTAATCCCTGGTCAGGGAACTAAGATCCCACATGCAGTGGGGCAACTGAGCCCGTGGGCCACAACTAGAGAAGCCGGTGCAACACAGTGAAAGAGTCCACGTACTGGAACACACCCACATACTGGCACGAAGATCCTGAGTACCATAACTAAGACCAGATGCAGCCAAATAAATATTTTTTAAAATAGTAAGGGGGCCCTTGGGAGTCAGAGAGTATGGGGAAAAAAGCACAAGGAAGTGGGGAGTTTGAGAAAGCCATCCAATAATGAATGTTGAATATGGAGTCCTGGACACAAGCTGGGCATGTATAGAATGGACCCAAAAAACCTACTGAAGTCTTGGTGAACTGAATTACAATGTAGTGTGCCCTGTGGGGAAGGGAAGCAGACACATGGAGAATAATCTGATAATGTTGTAAAGTCTTTGAAAACTTAGCTGAAATTGAAATGGCAGCCCACAGAAGATGGGTAAGGATTTGTGGTCCACGTCCTCCCATACTGCCTGCTTTAAAAAAAAAAAAAAATCTAAGTTCTCCACAAAAACTTTGAAAGAATCCAAAGTTTCAAAATGCAGGATATACTCCAAAATTATTCAATATACAAAGAATCAGAAAATCTCAACAACTTGTAACAGGAAAGACTAGCAATAAGAGCCAAACCTGAGATGATAGTAATGTTGAAATTATCAGACAAAATTTTTATAGCAGCTGTGATTATGACTGGACACCTACTGACCTCAGGTGCTCATTTTCTGGTGTCATATATTTTTGCCTTTTCATACTATTCATGAGGTTCTTGAGACAAGAATCCTAGAGAATACACGATTACAATGTTTCATGATATCAGAGAAAATGCTCTTAAAACAAATGGAAAGATTAAAATTCTAAGAGAAATAAAAGCTTAAAAAAGAACCAAATAGTATTATTAAGCCTTAAAAAAAAAAAAACCGAAAGAAAATCTTGACATACTACAGTGTAAAGGAACCTTGAGGACATTTTGCTAAGTGAAATAAACCAATCCCAAAAGACAAATTCTGAATGATTCCATTTATATGAGGTACTTGGCATAGTCACTGTCATAGAGGCAGAAAATAGAATGATGGCTGACCAGGGCTGGGAGTAGAAACAAGGAGTTATTATGTAATGAGTATAAAGTTTTAGTATATGAGTATAAAGATGAAAAGAGTTATGAAGATGGATGGTGAGGATGGTTGTACAACATTATGAATGTATTTAATACCACTGAAATATACATTTTTAAATAGTTAAGATGGTAAATTTTATGTTCTGTGTACTTTACCACAATTTTTAAAAGGGAAAAAATAACAAAATGGAATTTTAGCGCTAAAAAAAGCAGTAACTAAAGTTTAAAATGTCATTGAATGGGCTCCATAAAGGAATGAATAAGATAGAGGAATGAGTCAGTTAACCTGGGGATAGATCAATGGAAGTTATCCAATATAAACAATAGACTGGGGGAAAGGGAAGATGACAGAATAATGAACAGAGCCTCAGGAAACTGTGAGACAATATCAAAATGTCTAACATTCGTGTCTTTGCAGGCTTTCCAGGCAGACAAAGGAAAGAGATTTGTGTGTGCAGAAAAAAAGTATTTGATGAAATAATGCCTATACACTTCTCAAATTTGTAGAAAGACATAATTTTATGAATTCAAGAAGTTCAGCAAACCCCAAATGGGTAAACTCAAGTAAAATCATGCCTTGATACATAACAGTCAAATTACTGAAGACCAAAGATAAAGTCTTGAAAGCAGCTATGGAAAAACAACATCTTACATATAGGAGAAAAGTCATTCGAATGACTATGGATTTCTAAACAGAATTCACAGAGCCAGAAGACAATAGAACATCTTTAAAGTATTAAAAAAAAAAAACTGTCAATCCACTATTCTATAGCTACTAAAAAATATATACTTCAGGAATGAAGACAAAATAAAGGCATTCTTACTTGAAATAAAATTGAGAGAATTTGTCACCAGCTGCTGCTGCTGCTGCTAAGTTGCTTCAGTCATGTCCGACTCTGTGTAACCCCATAGACGGCAGCTCACTAGGTTCCCCCATCCCTGGGATTCTCCAGGCAAGAACACTGCAGTGGGTTGCCATTGCCTCTCCGTTGTCACCAGCAGACCCCCTCTGAAAAGAAATGCTAAAGGGAGGTCAGATGGAAAGGAAATGGTACCAATGAGAAACATGGAGCTTTAGGAATAAAGCTAGCACAACTGAATTGGTAAACACCCAAGGAAAAATAATAGACTATTTTTCTCCCTTTAGTTCTTATAAATATTTATGGCAGTTGAAAACAAAAGTCATAACATTATCTGGTGGGATTTTCAATTTATATGCATGTAAAACATGACAACCATAATACAAAGGATGGAGAGCTAAAGAAATAATGGATTGTAACATCTCTACATTTCACTTGAAGAAGTAAAATATTAATTTTAAGTATACTGTTCAGTATGTATATTGTATGTTAAATGTGTATATTGCAATCCCTAGGGAACCACCATGGAGAAGGAAATGGCAACCCACTCCAGTGTTCTTGCCTGGAGAGTCCCAGGGACGGGGGAGACTGGTGGGCTGCCGTCTCTGGGGTCACACAGAGTCGGACACGACTGAAGTGACGCAGCAGCAGCAGCAGGGAACCACCAAAAAAATGTATACAAAGAGATGTAGTAAAAAGACCAAGATATAAATTAAAATAAATTGTATAATTCATAGGATTCACAGAGCCTGACATAAAGTGTATTTGTGGAAGTATTAGGTTCTCCTTCGTCTATTAACAAAAATTAGCAAATCATACTCTGAGATTGCAGTTAGGATGCATTTCCTAACACCAGCAAGTCTGATTGTTG
>NW_011495069.1:11407979-11420968 GCF_000754665.1 Bison bison bison | reverse complement strand
TTGCAATCCCTAGGGAACCACCATGGAGAAGGAAATGGCAACCCACTCCAGTGTTCTTGCCTGGAGAGTCCCAGGGACGGGGGAGACTGGTGGGCTGCCGTCTCTGGGGTCACACAGAGTCGGACACGACTGAAGTGACGCAGCAGCAGCAGCAGGGAACCACCAAAAAAATGTATACAAAGAGATGTAGTAAAAAGACCAAGATATAAATTAAAATAGAACAATAAAAATATTCAAATAATCCAAAGAAGCCAGGAAAGGAGAGATCAAAGAACAAACACATAAGAAACAGGTGAAAAGCAAATAAAATGTCCATCTTAAATCCAACCATACCAATAGTTACATTAAATTCTAATGGTCTAAAACCTCAATTAAAAGACAAAGATTGCTAGATTGGATTTCTTTTAGACCATTCTGCATGCTGTCTATAAGAAAACCACCTTTTAGATAAAGATATAGGTAGGTTAAAAGTAAAAAGCTGGTTAAAGATGTACCATGCAAACACTAATCAAAAGAAAGTTGGCTTGGCTATTAATATCAGAAAAAGTAGATTTCAGAAAATGGAAAGTTGCCAGAGATAAAGCAAGATGCTACACAATGACAAAAGGGTCAGTCTACCACGAAGACGCTGCTGCTGCTAAGTCGCCTCAGTCGTGTCCGACTCTGTGCGACCCCATAGACGGCAGCCCACAAGGCTCCTCCGTCCCTCGGATTCTCCAGGCAAGAACACTGGAGTGGATTGCCATTTCCTTCTCCAATGCGTGAAAGTGAAGTCGCTCAGCCGTGTCTGACTCCTAGCGACCCCATGGACTGCAGCCTACCAGGCTCTCCCGTCCATGGGATGGAGCTAACAAAAGACCTTCAAAATACAGTGTAAGGAGAAATGGACAAACCTGCAGTCGTAGCTGAAGACTCAGCATTTCTCTCTGTATTTGGCAGAAAAAGTAAACAGAAAAATCAGTAAAGGTAGACCTCAACAATGTGACCAATGTAACATAATAGTCATTTTTAAAAACACCACAACCAACAACAGCAGAAAACATTCTTTTTTTTTTTTTTCTTTTTTAGGGGCCATGCTAATCTTCTCTGTATCGTTCCAATTTTAGTATATGTGCTGCCGAAGCAAGCACAGAAAACATTCTTTTTAGGTGCACATAGAACATTTACCAAGACAGACCATATCTTGGGTCATAAAATGAAGTAATGAATTTAAGAGAATTGAAATCATATAAAGTAGTTCTCTGGCCATAATGGGAATAAACTATAAATCAATAACAGAAAGATATCTGGGATATTCCTAAACACCTAGAAGTTTAACAGCATACTTATGAGTAATCTACAGGTCAAAAAAAGAGTACAAAGGTAAATCAAAAAAATTTTTGAGCTTAATGGAAATTTGAGAGAAATAGATAAAAGCTGTTCTAGTAGGGAAATTTATGTTAAACACTTATGTTAAGGGGGGAAAAAATATCTCAGGCCAATAATCTAAACTTCCATGTTAAGAAAGTAGAGAAAAAAGAGCAAAATAAAAATGCAAACAGAAGGAAGGAAATATCAAAAACAAAAGCAGAAATCAGCAAAATTAAAAACAAAAACAGCAGAGAAAGACAACAAAATCAAAATTTGGTTAATTTTAAGTCAATAAAATTGATAAAATTATCAATAAAGTGATAATTGATTTTCTTTGTCAGACTGATCAAGAAAAAAAGTGAGACTATACAAATTACCAACATCATAAATGAAAGTAGGAACTTAACTGCTGGCTTTACGGACATTAATATGAGAATAAGCAAATATTTTGACCAAGTCTACACCCATAAATTTGACAAGTTACATGAAACAGACCAATTTCTTGAAAGGTATTAATAATACCTTCTACCAAAGCTCACTCAAAAAGAAACTGATGATCTGAATAGCCCCATGTCTATTCAAAAATTAAATCTGTAATTAGGAAACCTTCCAAGAAAGAAAATCTGAGGCACAGATGGCTTCACTGTCAAATTCTATCAACATTTAAGGGACATAATAATACCAGCTCTAGACAATCTGTTCTAGAATGTAGAAGAGGAAGGAACACTTCTTAACATACTTTATGAGGTCAGCATTGCCATGATAACAAAATCAGACAAAGACCATGTAGGGAAAAAAAACTAAAGATTAATATTCCTTGTGAATATCGATGAAAAAATTATCAATAAAATATTAGCATAAAAAATCCAAGAATATATAATAAGAATAATACATTATGGCCAATGTTGTTTATTGCAAGGATGAGGATTGAAATTTGAGAACTGATCAAGATTATCCACCATATCAACAAACTAAAGATGAAAGCTATATATAGTATACATATCTATATACTATATATATAGATACGTATGTGTAGATCTATATACACACATATGTATATATATAAACATATATATGATATCAATGGATGGGGCTTCCCAAGTGGTGTTAGTGGTAAAAAATTTGCCTGCCAATACAGAAGATACAAGAGATGTGGGTTCAATCCCCGGGTCAGGAAGATTCCCTGGTATAGGAAATGGCAGCTCACTCCTGTATTCTTGCCTCGAAAATTCCATGGACAGAAGGAGCCGGGTGGACCACAGTCCACAGGGCCACAAAGAGTCGGACATGACTGAGCAACTGAGCACATATCAATGGATACAGAAAACATTTTGACATTTGACAAAATTTAACATATACTCGTGATTTTTTTTAAATCTCTCAACATACTGGGAATAAAAAAGAGCTTTCCTAACCTGATAAAGGGCAACTGCAGAAAATTTACAGCTCACGTCATACTTGATAGTGAAATATGAAAGGCTTTTCTGCTAAGATACAGAACAAGACAAAGATATCTACCCTCACTATTCTTATTCATCATTGTACTAAAAGTCCTAGCAGTCTAATAAGGGAAAAAAGATATATAGATTAAATGATTTCACTATGTGTGTGTGTGTGTATATATATATATATTTATATATGTGTGTATATGTATATTTTTATATATGTGTATATATATACACTTATATACAGAACTTCAAGCAACACAGTTTAAAATATATAAATTTTGTTTGTCAGTAATCTCAATAAAGTTGAAAAAATGAATAACTCTTCTTATTCACAGGTGACTTGACTATCCGAAAGGAATCTATTTAAAAAACTTTCCTAGAACTAAGAAGTTCTAGCAAGGCCATAAGAAACAAAGTTACCATATAAAAATCTCTATGATACTACAAAGAACAGCTAGAAATCAAAAATTTTTTAATTTTAAATTTAAAAAATTAAAAATTTTTTAATCAAAAAATTTAAAAATCTTAGGTATAAATGTAATGAAATGTCCTAACAACTACAAAAATAAAAATGATGAAGGAAATCAAAGACCTAAATAAATGGAAAGACATATTCATGGACTAGAAGACTCACTATTGTTAATATGTCAATTCTCCCCAAATTATTCTATAGATTTAACATAACCACAATCAGAATTGTAACAAAATATTTTGTCATAGATAGATTAATCTAATTTCAAATTTTATATGAAAAGATAAGGAACTGGATTAGTCTAAACAATTTTGTAAAATAAGAACAAAACTCTTAAGACTCAACCTTCCCAGTGTTAAGACTTACTATAAAGCTATAGTAATTAAGACAGTGTGATATTAGTAAGAGGGTAAACATACAGATAAGTGGAATGGAACAGAGAGCTCAAAAACAGACTCACAGGAAGATGGTCAATTGATGTTTGACAAAGGTGCAAAGGCAATTCAGTAGATAAAGGATCATCTTTTTAACAAATGATGGAATCTATGTGCAAAAAGCTGAACCTCAAAACATACCTCACTTTACACAAAAATTAATTCAAAATGGATCATAGGCTTAAATGTAAAATGTAAACCTATAAACTTTAGAAGAAAGCATAGGAGAAAATCCTTGTGAACTTGAGTTAGGCAAAACTCTTAGATGTGACATCAAAAGCACAATCCATCAAAGAAAAAATGGATAAATTGGACTTCATCAAAATTAAAAACTTCCTCTGTAAAAAACACTGGTAATAGAAAGAAAAGACAAGCTATAGATTAGAGAAAAATTTTGCAAATCACATACCCAGCAAAGAACTTACATTCAGAATACATAAACAACTCTCAAAACACAGCCATATAAAAATGTACAACCAATTGAAAAAATAGACAAAAGATTTGAAGACAAAAGTTGCTTCACCAAAGAAGGCATGTGAATGGAAAATAAGCACATGAAAAGATGCTCAACACCATTAGTCATTAGGGAAATGTAGAATAAAACCATAATAAGATATCACTACACATCTATTAGAATGGCTATTAATTTATTTTAAATTGGCAGTACCAAGTGCTGACAAAGATGTTGAGCTCTCAGTACAGAGTTGGGTCAGCATGCAAAATGATGCAGTCCTTTTGGAGAACAGTTTTGCGGTTTCTAAGGGCATTCAGTTGAACACGCACTTGCCACACAACCTAGCCATACTATTTCTACGTATTTGCACTAAAGAAATAAAAAGTTAGCTTCACACAAAAACTTCTATATAAATGTTTCATTATTTAGTCGCTAAGTCATGTCCTTCTCTTTCGAGACCCCATGGACTATGTAGCCCACCAGGCTCCTCTGTCCATGGGATTTCCCAGGCAAGACTACTAGGGTGGATTGCATTTCCTTCTCCAGGGGAATCTTCTCAACCCAGGGATTGAACTCGCGTCTCCTGCATTGCAGATGAATTCTTGACCACTGAGCCACCAAAGAAGCCCATGTAAATGTTTGCATGCTAAGCCACTTCAGTCATGTCTGATTCTTTGCAACCCTATGGCTTGTAGCCCACCAGGCCCCTCTGTCCATGGGATTCTCCAGGCAAGAATACTGGAGTGGGTTGCAATGCCCTTCTCCAGAGGATCTTCCCAACGCAGGGATCGAACCCGCATCTCTTATTTCTTCTGCATTGGCAAATGGGTTCTTTACCACTAGAGCCACTAGAAAGCCCATGTCAATGTTTAGAGCAGCATTATTAGCCATTGCTCCAAACTGAAAACAACCCAAATGCTCTTCAACAGGTGAACGAATAAAAGCTCCAGCAGAGTCAGCCCTCCAGATCCCTGGGCTCCGCATCCATGGATTCAATGCAAATCAAAAATATTTGGGGGAAAAAAATGCTTGCCTTCCAATAAGCAAAACTTGAATTTGTGGTACACCAGCAACTTTTTACATATCATTTACATTGTATTAGATATTACAGATATTACAAGTGATCTTTGTGTGTGTGTATGCGTGCACGCCCAGTCGTGTCCAACTCTCTGAAATCCCATGGGCTATAGCCTGCTAGGCTCCTCTGTCCACGGGATTTCCCAGGCAAGAATACTGATGTGGGTTGCCATTGCCTGCATCAGGGCAACTTCCAGACCCAGGGATGGAACCTGCAGTCTCCTGCATTTGCAGGCAGACGCTTTACCACTAGCACCACTTGGGAAGAGTGTTAAGTAATCCAGAGAAGAAACTGTGTATGGGAGGATGTGCATAGGTTCTAGACAAATACTATGCCATTTTACATAAGGGACTTGAGTATCCTCAGATTTCAGTATTCACAGGGACCCTGGAACCAGTTCCCCTCAGAATCCAAGGGAAGCCTGTGCATCCATTCAATGGAACGCTGCTCAGCAGCAAAGAGGACCAAAGTACTGACACACACAACCTGGATAGATATTAAAATAATTATGCCAAGTGGAAGAAGCCAGACGTAAAAGGCTACATGGTGTGTGTTTCCACTTGTTTGACGTTCTAGAAAAGGCAAAACCTCTAAGCATGGAGAACACACCAGGGGTTGCAAGGCTTAGTGGTGGGGAAAGCGTATGACCAGAAAGGGGCCTACAGGGAATTTGGGGGTGATGGAACTTCTGTATCCTGGTGCTGGCCGTAGTAATATTAACCCATGCATGTGTCAAAACTCAGAGACCTGCACACTGCCAAAAGGTGGATTTTATTGGTAATCTTGTTTAAATGTTTAAGACAAAATATTTGAAAAAGAGCCATTGAAGGTTCCTGCTCACCCCTCTTAAGGTCTCTTCATTCTCTCTGGAGGAGCACACCCAGGGGAGCTCCTGGCTCATAAAGGACTTGAGAATAGACCTGGAGCCCACCCACACCCTGAAGAAGAGCCATCTCACCTGCCGTGATCAAGAAAATACATGTTTGCTGTTGTAACCCACTGAGATTTCCAGATGACTAACTACATAGCAAAAAACTGACTAACACAGTTAAGCACGCTGATTTGATCATGGAAACACCTGCTGGCATCTCTCAGCACTGCATGTCCCTTAGACCCTGCTGCTCCAGGAAGGGCAGACTGTTCTCCTTGTGATCAGAATGCCTCAGAGCAAGAAATAAAGGGGCCACAGTAACATCAGACAACAGTCCCTCACCCACCTGAGGATCATAGAACCTCCTGGTCTCCCCAGGTGGCTCTGAGCATCTGTGGTGGGTGGGGCACATGCTCACGGCTCCGCCCATCCTCAGCATCCACTCTGCCCTCCTCCTGGACTGCTGACCCCTGCAGGCCATCAGTGAGGCCTCCCACCTCTGCCGCCAGTGCTGGTGTCTCCGGGAGTCTGAGCCTCTGCTGAGCACCGGGGTCTCTCCCTGCTCCAACAGGCAGTGACCCTGGATGGCACAGGAGGTGCTGGGCAGGTGGCCTGCCCTGGGGAGAATCTCCCATCTCTTGTCTGGATGCTACCTGGGCCCCTGAGTCACACTACTTGGGAGCTGAGGTTCACACACGTTATCATAAATATAACCAAGCTCTGGCCTTCACTCGTCTCCCCATGGAACTGGAAACCTGTCCCTGCAGCCAGGAAAAGGAAAGAACATCATGCAGGCAGCCACCTCTCCCTCCCTCCATCCACCATCATCACTTCCCTCTTTACCTGTAGGCACTTGCCTCCAGAAATAAATTCTTCTCTCTTAATCTAATGTATTTGAATAATGAAAAAAAAAATACTTATGGAAGGGATGACGCCTAAGTTTACTTGCCAGGAGAATCTGGACCCTAGTTCCTGTTCATCCAAAACACCTATGCCCATTTAACAGATGAAGAAACTGAGGCCCAGCGAGGCAACACAAGTTGCCCAAGAGATGCACAGCTGCTGAAAGGTAATGATGGGAATGAGCCAACAGTCCTATGCTTCCAAAGACCTTTTACATGTAGAAAGTTCAGGAGAGTGAAGCTGAAGGTGGGGGTGGAGGCAGAGGTCAGTGAGTCATGGGCAATTTGAATTTCTGCTTATTTTCAAAATTTTTATGATTCCATTGCATATCTATCTTGGTTTTAATAAAACATATGTCATATTTGCCATGGAAGGTATCACAGGGTTTTATCTGTTTATTAATGTCCTTCTGTCACGGGGCAGATCCACAGGGGTTAGCCTGCCCTGGACTGAGAATTCCAGAAGTGCACACTCTGAAGGGCTGATGCTGAGAAGAGGGCGACAGAGGATAAGATGGTTGGATGGCACCATCAACTCAGTGGAATGAGTTTGAGCAAACTCTGGGAGATGATGAAGGACAGGGAAGCCTGGCGTGCTGCAGTCCATGGGGTCGCAAAGAATCAGACATGACTGAGCGACTGAACAACAACATATCCTGCTGTCTCTGTGCGTGGTGGGGAATGTGCCAGGGGCAGAGGGCAGGGCTGATTGACCTGCAATCAGAGGCTCAGGAGAATTAGGCCAAGGGGAAGGGGCAGGGCCTGGGTGTCGTATGCCAGCACCAGGGGCAGAAACCCAGGAATTCAATCTGGAAAACTAGTGAATAGTCCTGAACTCTGATGGGGAAATTGAGGCCCAGGGAGGGAAGGTGACCTGCACAGAGTTATCTAGAGAAGTAGGAGCTGAATCTAGGCCAGATGGGGTCTTCTCGAACCCACTCCATGGAGTCCAGAGTTTGGGGCCGCCTCCCACATTCCCCAGGCCATACACGAGGGTCCTGGTGGCCTGGCTGGTGTTGGTGCTGACCAGAGGTGAGTGGATTTGGGCTCTGTCCTCCAGGAGCTCCCAGGTCAGAGGTGGGAGGGAGGGAAGCAGGCCACCTCCCCAGGCTCTGCTCAGCCACCTCCCAGCTGTGTGACCTGGGGCACCACCAGCCTCTCTGAGCCTGGATCTCCACAGGGTCTCCTCAGCTCTGAAATGGACAGTAATGGTTGGGTAGAGGAAGGGCCAAGGGACGTGAGGCAGGGGGCACTGACCACGGGCCCTGAGAATGGCCGCTCTGTGCAGGTCACTGTTTTTTTTCCTTATGACGTTGACAGTTGTCATCACAGTCACTCCTGGAGGCAGATTCAGGCTAAGGGAAAGTCTGGACCGCGCTTCAGAGCCAGAGGAGGGCTGGTCTGGTCGGAGTCCAGGTAGGTTGTACGGAGGAGCGTCTGAGCCAGGTCCAATTGGGCAGAAATGAAACCTCAGTGCAGAGGGTGGGAAAGCCCTGCTTTGATCCCGAAAGTGGGTGGTGGGAGACTGGGGGAGGGGCTATGCATCCCTGAAGTGAAGATGCCAGTGTGACCTGATGCGGATCCAGGGCCTGTGACATGCAAACCATGATCTCCTCTGCTGCTGAGAGCAGCCATGAGGCAAGCGTCATGCTGGGGCTCAGGACAGGTCACCCCAAGATACGCCAAAGTAGCAAATGCATTAGTTTGAATTAAAGACCTTTGAGGAATGACCAGTGCAAGAACATTCTGACCCTCTTTTTTGTACCCTGAAGGCAGAAAATAAATCTCCCACGTGAAGGATGTACTCCTTGTGCCAAGAGGTAGAGAGACATCCTTATCACCAGATGCAGGGAATTTGGGGCCAAGGAGGCTATGTAAACAAGCTCTGCTTCGAGAATTCACTAATTAGTACCCAAGCACAAGTTGCCTTGTCTAATCAGTTCTTCACAAATATTAAAATATTGTTTCTATGTCTAAAAGGCATAAAACTGCCTACTTTGGTCATTTTCTTTGAGTCTCACATTTCTACAAACTCCTGTATGTACAAAATTAAAATTTTCTCCTGTGAATCTGTCTCATGTCAATTTAATGACTACATCAGCCAAAGGAACCTAGAAGGGTAGAGACAAAAATGTTTTTCCTCCCCAAATGTTGGCGTAGTCAACTTAGATCCTGGGACCCCTGGTAAGTGCAGGCAGAAGGTAGGAATTCTTACTGCCTCAGCCTCCTGGATCTCTGCCTACAGCATCTGTTGCAAGCAAGAGTGGTAAGAGGCCTTTTCTTTATAAAAATTTTGATTATCAGAAGAAAATATTTGTGGAACTATTTCCTTGAGACATAGCAACTCTGGTCAAAACTTGGGAACAAGGACTCTCGATTTCCATTGACATTTTCCTTCCCAGAGACGGTTACTGTTTTTCTTTGTCTTCGTTGTGTCATTTGTCATCAGGAGGAAAAACCACAGAACAAAACACAGGCAGAGACCCTACAAGCTACTCACAGACTGGTAAGCTCACAGTTCTCATCAGACTGGAGTTTGTTTAGGCAAACTCTTCTGTTTGTCTAAAACAATCCCCATGTAAAAACTGGATGATGTTTTTCCTTTCTTCTTGTTTCATTTTCTGAGAGCTTGCTTTGTGGCCAATCAGAATATTCTCTCTGGTCTCTGCCACCCAAATAGACTGAGATTTCAAGACAGAATGTCTAGCTGTGCAGCTCTCAGGGGAGCTTGTCATGAGGGGTCCCAGTCCATAAGGAGACCTTGTCATCTCAATTTTCATTACTTTGTTAGTGCTGGAAAAATCCCATTCCAGCAGCACTCGCTTGGTGTCACAGACTAGCACATTTATAACTGGAGGTGTCTCATGCTCCCATGAGAGACAGAAAACAACATTTTCGCTACACCATCCTCACCACCTGTGCAATGAAGGCCTTTGCTTTCTTCAACTATCTTTGAAAATGAACTTTCTGGATCTAGTAAGGGTTGTACTTTCTTATGGGAAATCCCTTGAATCCTTGTTTACCTATAAAGGCTTATCCGTTTGAGTTGCTAATAAGATTCTACTTGTTGATGGCCAGACAATAGATGCTTTAAATTGAAAATCTAAATTTAAAAAAAAATTTAGACAATTGTCTTATTGGGATCTATGGAAAGACTAAATTAAAACGTATAATGACCAAACAAAAAATACATAATGGCTAGACTTTGTTGTTGTTGGTCAGACACTAAGTCATGTCCAACTCTTTGCGACCTTGGTAGCATGTGAAATGAGTGTAATTGTAAAGTAATTTAAACATTTCTTGGCATTCCCCTTCTTTGGTATTGGAATGAAAACTAACCTTTTCCAGTCCTGTGGCCACTGCTGAATTTTCCAAGTTTGCTGGCGTATTGAGTGCAGCACTTTAACAGCATCAGCTTTTAGAATTTTAGGGACTCCCTAACAGGATGAAAGAATAGGAATCAAATTTAGAGCAAATTTAAGTCCACATCCAACATTAATTCACCTTCTTAAAATCCAGCTACATGTCCTCAACAAATTCCCTTAACTCCCAAAACTCCACCTTCTCCAGAAAATCCCTTAAACACCCAGATGTTTAACTTCCCTTTCCCTACAAGATTTATAAAGAGCACTCCAGCCTAATCTCCAGGCCTAGAGTATACAGGTTACTCATGTAAACATTAAAATCCAGGGAAAAATTTTAATAGAAGCATCCAGGCAGAGAGTAAGGCTTGTTTTGCTGTCAGGCTTTGCCAGCTTCAGGTCTTCTTATGCAATGTCCTTTGCAGGTATAATCCTGCAACTCCACCCCAAAAATCCATGTTTTCAGGGTCCCAGAATTTAGAAATCCTTTTAGTTCCATCTTAGTGGGAAATTTTCTCTCTGATATAAAAGGGAAAGTTCAAAATAATGTGATGGAGTAGGCAAACCAACTTCTAAGTATTATAATGGAAGTTCAGTTCAGTCGCTCAGTCGTGTCCGACTCTTTGCGACCCCATGAACAGCAGCACACCAGGCCTCCCTGTCCATCAACTCCCGGAGTCCACCCAAACCCATGTCCATTGAGTCGGTGATGCCATCCAACCATCTTATCCTCTGTCGTCCCCTTTTCCTCCTGCCCTCAATCTTTCCCAGCATCAGGGTCTTTTCCAGTGAGTCAGCTCTTCACATCAGGTGGCCAAAGTATGGAAACGGCTACCCAATTCTTGGAAGATTGCTTGAAGGAATGGAAATGAAAAAGAGCTAAAATCAGCAATTCTTAATCTACAACTTGACTCTAGAAAACAAATGTGTAACTCTGAAAACAACTCAAAATCCATTCAGACCTTTTCTTATTTCCCTTCAGAAATTTGCAGATATTTGAAAAATCAGGACATTGAAATACAATTGTCCTGCACTTAAGAAAAGAAAAGGAAATTTTTAATAACAATTATTTTAGGCTTCTAATAATAGACAAATATACCTCAAAACTCCTAGGGGAAAAAAACTTGCATTCTTTCTCTGTCCCTTGAAGTTATACATCTTATCTTTGAAATATAAACAGAGTCCACAACTGCCTGAGACTAAAGGGAAGGAAAATAAAAGGGAAAGAAATATTTTTAAAATACAAACTGCAAAAAAATCTCTCTTGCCAAACTCTAGACCACAGGCTCCTTAAGATTACTTCAGAGACAAATACAATTCTTAAGTTGTCTCCACAAATAGTAAAAGCCTTTAGCCATCTGAGCAAGTAAATTTAATTTATTCCAACTTGTTGACTGAAAAAAAGAAAAATTAACAACCTATGTGTTGAGAGTTACGTTTTATTTGGCCAACAAAACTGAGGACTTAAGACCAGGACACAGCATTTCAGATAACTTAGCAGAACTGCTCCAAAGAGGCAAGGGTGGAGCCAAGATATATAGGAATGTTTCCAACAAAGACTAGGTAGTTGGAACATCAAAAGATTACTGTTAATTAAAGAAAACCAGATATCTAAGAGGAAGAAATGGTTGGATAGCATCACCAACTCGATGGACATAAGCTTGAGCAAACTCTGGAAGATGGTGAAGGACAGGGAAGCCTGGCATGCTACAGTCCATGGGTCGCAAAGCATTGGACACAACTTAGCAACTGAAAAACAGCAACAATAAGATATCTTAAGGAATTTAACATTTTTGTATGAATGGGAAGTCTGGGCTCATTGAACTCTTTCCTTTGATGTACACTTCACCTATCTGGGCCCCATATCCCGTGTCTCATCCCAAGTCCCCTCAGGGGGCATATGGCGGGGGCAGGGGGTGGCTGTAGTGGCTGACTGCTAGATGGCAGGCAAATCCTACATCCATCCTGAGTTCCCTCAGAGCTCACTATTAGGCAGCTGTAATGTAGTACTTTGGGCTTCCCTCATAGCTCAGTTGGTAAATCGTCTGCCTGTAATGCAGGAGACTTGGGTTCGATTCCTGGGTCGGGAAAATCCCCTGGAGAAGGAAATGGCAACCCACTCCAGTATTCTTGCCTGGAGAATCCCATGGACAGAGGAGCCTGGTGGGCACAGTCCATGGGATCACAAGAGTTGGACACAACTTAGAAACTAAAACACACACAACACAATGTAATACTTTGATGGCTGCAACATCCTTTACTGCTATCATAGGTTGCATTTTTAATGCACAAGCCATTACTTATACACTAGTGAGTTTTAATGGCACCCCACTCCAGTACTCTTACCTGGAAAATCCCAAGGATGGAGGAGCCTGGTAGGCTGCAGTCCATAGGGTCTCTAAGAGTCAGACATGACTGAGCGGCTTCACTTTCACTTTTCACTTTCATGCATTGGAGGAGGAAATGGCAACCCACTCCAGTGTTCTTGCCTGGAGAATCCCAGGGACGGGGGAGCCTGGTGGACTGCTGTCCATGGGGTCACACAGAGTCAGACACGACTGAAGTGACTTAGCAGCAGCAGCAGTGAGTTTTTTTTGTTTGTTTTCTTTTTTTTTTTT
>NW_011495069.1:11406415-11407879 GCF_000754665.1 Bison bison bison | reverse complement strand
AAGACAGCATACCCATAATATAGCTCACTTAGGTTCCTTCTTTATGACGCATAATTCCTTAATTATCCATTTGTGAAATAAGAACAAACATTAAGAAATGTGAAATCCAAATTGCATTCATTTTCACAATATCAATACTAAACTCAAGACAGCAACTTCATCAAATATAAATGTTTCAAAAGTAAAAGGCAATCTTAATTTTTTTTATCCTATGAATAGGGTCTGCAAAAATAGGTAAATTATTTTACTGTACTTGCAGGAGATTAGGTCTCAGCCTGCACGGAAGGAGCAAAGCAACAAAAGACAACAAACAAATACTACTAGGAGTAATGCCCATACATATCAAACTATCTAGGTAAACCATGTTTTACTTATGTAGCAAATCTATTAAATAACCAGCATATGGAAGCTTATACCTCATGCGAGAGAATTACCAAATTAACTATACATCTATTAGAAGTCTCTAAACCCCACTCCCCAAACAATTTTAGTACACCTACCAAGTACTGTAGGTCATTTAAAAAAACAGAAATAAAACATACATCAGCCTTTGTAATTAAGCATTTTTCATAACATATAAACAGTGTTCAGATATAAACTGTTAACTAAATATTTTTTCTAAATATGCAGTGAGTTTTAAATTGTTTTACAACAGAAGCTATAAGATCTCTGTAGGTTTGTGTTATAAATATGGTATTTTCTACCCCTAGATGGTATTGCCAAAATTAATTTGTAAAAGAGCTCTATTTAACCAACTTAAAAATAAGCACTTATATAAATTTAGTATTTCTAAATTCTCAGAAATATAGAAACTAACCCAAATGCCTTCAAGTTCATGTGATCTGAGAAAAAAAAACCTTTGGTAAATAAAAACTAACATGTTGTAAATGTGTTAACTGAATTAATACAGACATGTCTTTAGAGTCATCAGCATTAAATATAGAACTTTTATTCTACCTAGGTTTCATCAAAAGATCATTTGAATGCTGAGCAACTTCCACAAAACAACTTCTGAATACTGGTGAAGGACACCAGGCACCAGAAAGGCAGGCTCTTCTCTTCAAAAGGAGGTAAGACAAAATATAAAAGACAAAAGAGAGACAAGAGTTAAGGACGGAGACCTGTTCTGGGGAGGGAGTCGTGAAGGAGGAGGTTTCCACACAGTAGGAAACACTCTCACAGGTGGATCTGTGGGGAGTTTTACAATCACAGAAGGCAACATAACCAGGAGAAAAAAAAAAAAAAAAATCGACAGAATACACACCTAACCACAACTGTGGAAAAGAGAACTTTCCCACCAAAGGCTCTAACCTAACAACCTAACAGGCAGCCTGGCCTGCTCACAGAACAAAGGATTGAGGGAATACCAAAGGAAAGCTAACCACTGTGAACCAGCTCCTCCCTGCCCAGAGGCAGAGAGGCAGACTTACCACAGCCAGAGCCGGAAGGCAAGGGGCTGCTGCA
>NW_011495069.1:11402375-11406286 GCF_000754665.1 Bison bison bison | reverse complement strand
TGTGTCTTAATCACCTCCACGGGGACCAGGGAGGTGATTAAGACACACAGCCCACTTGGGAGAGTGCATGCACCAAGCATCTGGTCGCCTGAGCTCCTCAGACCTGGGAAGGGCACAAAATGCAGGCCCAACCCACAGAGACTGAGCCAGAACTCTGTCTGAGTGTCTCCTATGGAGGTATGGGTCAGCACTGGCCTGCTGCCAGGGCAGGGGCTCTGGGTGCAACAGACCTGGGTATGGCATAAGCCCTCTTGGAGGAGGTCGCCACTAACCACACCATAGAACTGCAAGAATTTACACAGGTCAGGGGAAACAGACTCTTGGAGAGCACAAACAAAGCCTTGTGTGCGCCAGGACCCAGGATAAAGGAGCAGTGACCCACAAGAGACTGACCCAGACATGCCCGGAAGTGTCCAGGAATCTCCTGCAGAGGCATGGGTCGAAAGTGGCCTGCTGCAGCATCAGGGGCACTGAGTGCATGCAGCAGTGCATGCCTGGGACCTTTTGAAGAAGGTCACCATTATCTTCATTACCTCCACCATAGTTTGGCCTCAGGTCAATAAACAGGGAGGGAACACAGCCCTGCCCATCAACAGAAGATTGGATTAAAGAGTTACTAAACATGGCCCTGCCCATCAGAACAAGACCTCATTTTCCCCTCAGTCAGTCTCTCCCATCAGGAAGCTTCCATAAGCTTCTTATTCTTCTCCATCAGAGGGCAGACAGACTGAAAACCACAATCACAGACTAACCAAACTAATCACATGGACCACAGCCTTGTCTAGCTCAGTGAAACTATGAGCCATGCCTTGTAGGGCCACCCAAGATGGACAGGTCATGGCAGAGAGTTCTGACAAAACATGGCCCCCTGGAGAAGGGAATGGCAAACCACTTCAGTATTCTTGCCTTGAGAACCCCATGAACAGAATGAAAAGGCAAAAAGGTATGACACTGAAAGATGAACTCCCCAGGTCAGTAGATACCCAATATGATACTGGAGAATAACTCCAGAAAGAATGAAGAGACAGAGCCAAAGAAAAAACAACACCGAGTTGTGGATGTAACTGGTAATGGAAGTAAAGTCCAGTGCTGTAAAGAACAATATTGCATAGGAACCTGGAATGTTAGGTCCGTGAATCAAGGCAAATTGGAAGTGGTCAAACAGGAGATGGCGAGAGTGAACATTGACATTTTAGGAATCAGTGAACTAAAATGGACTGGAATGGGTGAATTTAACTCAGATGACTATTATATCTACTACTGTGGGCAAGAATCCCTTAGAAGAAATGAAGTAGCCATCATAGTCAACAAAAGAGTCCAAAATGCAGTACTTGGATGCAATCTCAAAAAGACAGAATGATCTCTGTTCATTTCCAAGGCAAACCATTCAATATCACAGTAATCCAAGTCTATGCCCTGACCAATAATGCTGAAAAAGCTGAAGTCAAATAGTTCTCTGAAGACCTACAAGACCTTCTAGAACTAACACCCAAAAAGGATGGTTGCTTAAATATAGGGGACTGGAATGCAAAAGTAGGAAGTCAAGAAATATCTGGAATAACAGGCAAATTTGGCCTTGGAGTACAAAACGAAGCAGGTCAAAGGCTAACAGAGTTTCGCCAAGACAATGCACTGGTCATAGCAAACACCCTCTTTCAACAACACAAGAGAAGACTCTACACATGGACATCTCCAGACAGCCAACACCGAAATCAGATTGATTATATTTCTCGCAGCTAAAGATGGAGAAGCTCTATACTGTCAGCAAAAACAAGACTGGGAGCTCACTGTGGCTCAGATCATGAACTCCTTATTGCCAAATTCAGACTTAAATTGAAGAAAGTAGGGAAAACCACTACACCATTCAGGTGTGACCTAAAGCAAATCCTTTACAACTATACAGTGGAAGTGAAAAATAGATTCAAGGGATTAGATCTGATAGACAGAGTGCCTGAAGAATGACGGATGGAGGTTTGTGACACTGTACAGGAGGCAGTGATCAAGACCATACCCAGAGAAAAAGAACACAAAAAGACAAAATGGTTGTCTGAGGAGGCCTTACAAATAGCTGAGCAAAGAAGAGAAGATAAAGGCAAAGGAGAAAAGGAAATATATACCGATTTGAATGCAGAGTTACAAAGAATAGCAAGGAGAGATAAGAGATCAATGAAAAGAAATAGAGGAAAACAATAGAATGGAAAAGACTAGCGATATCTTCAAGAAAATTAGAGATACAAGGGGAACATTTCATATAAAGAAGGGCTCAATAAAGGACAGAAATGGTGTGGACCTAACAGAAGCAGAAGATATTAAGAAGAGGTGGCAAGAATACACAGAAGAACTCTACAAAAAAGAGCTTCACGACCCAGATAACCACGATGGTGTGACCACTCACCTAGAGCCAGACATTCTGAAATGTGAAGTCAAGTAGGCCTTAGGAAGCATCACTACAAACAAAGCTAGTGGAGGTGATGGAATTCTAGTTGAGCTATTTCAAATCCTAAAAGATGATGCTGTGAAAGTGCTGCACTTTCCACAACTCTGGAAAACTCAGCAGTGGCCACAGGACTGGAAAAGGTTAGTTTCATTCCAATCCCAAAGAAAGGCAATGCCAAAGAATGCTCAGACTACCGCACAAGTGCACTCATCTCACACACTAGCAAAGTAATGCTCAAAATTCTCCAAGCCAGGCTTCAGCAGTATGTGAACCATGAACTTCCAGATGGTCAAGGTGGATTTAGCAAAGGCAGAGGAACCAGAGATCAAATTGCCAACATCTGTTGGGATCATTGAAAAAGCAAGAGAGTTCCATAAAAACACCTACTTCTGCTTTATTGACTACACCAAAGCCTTTGTGTGGATCACAAGAAACTGTGGAAAATTCTTCAAGAGATGGGAATACCAGACCACCTGACCTGCCTCCTGAAAAATCTGTATGCAGGTCAAGAAGCAACAGTCAGAACTGGCCGTGGAACAGACTGGTTCCAAATCGGGAAAGGAGTAAGTCAAGGCTGTATATTGTCACCCTGCTTATTTAACTTACATGCAGAGAGTACATCACGCAAAATGCTGGGCTGGACGAAGCACAAGGTGGAATCAAGATTACGGGGAGAAATATCAATAACTTCAGATATGCAGATGACACAACCCTTATGGCAGAAAGCGGGGAAGAACTAAGGAGTCTCTTGATGAAGATGAAAGAGGAGAGTAAAAAGTTGGCTTAAAGCTCAACATTCAGAAAAGTAGGATCATGGCATCTGGTCCCATCAGAACAGATCAGTTGCTCAGTCGTGTCCAACTCTTTGCGACCCCATGAATCGCAACATGCCAGGCCTCCCTGTCCTTCACCAACTCCCGGAGTTCACTCAGACTCACGTCCATCGAGTCAGTGGTGCCATCCAGCCATCTCATCCTCTGTTGTCCCCTTCTCTTCCTGCCCCCAATCCCTCCCAGCATCAGAGTCTTTTCCAATGAGTCAACTCTTCGCATGAGGTGGACAAAGTACTGGAGTTTCAGCTTCAGCATCATTCCCTCCAAAGAAATCCCAGGGCTGATCTCCTTTAGAATGGACTGGTTGAATCTCCTTGCAATCCAAGGGACTCTCAAGAATCTTCTCCAACACCACAGTTCAAAAGCATCAGTTCTTCAGCACTCAGCCTTCTTCACAGTCCAACTCTCACATCCATACATGACCACAGGAAAAACATAGCCTTGACTAGACGAACCTTTGTTGACAAAGTAATGTCTCTGCTTTTGAATATTCTATCTAGGTTGGTCATAACTTTCCTTCCAAGGAGTAAGTGTCTTTTAATTTCATGGCTGCAGTCACCATCTGTAGTGATTTTGGAGCCCAGAAAAATAAAGTCTGACACTGTTTCCACTGTTTCCCCATCTATTTCCCATGAAGTGAT
>NW_011495069.1:11391393-11401995 GCF_000754665.1 Bison bison bison | reverse complement strand
GCTTCATATAAGTTAAATAAACAGGGTGACAATATACAGCCTTGACGAACTCCTTTTCCTATTTGGAACCAGTCTGTTGTTCCATGTCCAGTTCTAACTGTTGCTTCCTGACCTGCATACAAATTTCTCAAGAGACAGATCAGGTGGTCTGGTATTCCCATCTCTTTCAGAATTTTCCACAGTTTATTGTGATCCACACAGTCAAAGGCTTTGGCATAGTCAGTAAAGCAGAAATAGATGTTTTTCTGGAACTCTCTTGCTTTTTCCATGATCCAGCGGATGTTGGCAATTTGATCTCTGGTTCCTCTGCCTTTTCTAAAACCAGCTTGAACATCAGGAAGTTCACAGTTCACATATTGCTGAAGCCTGGCTTGCAGAATTTTGAGCATTACTTTACTAGCGTGTGAGATGAGTGCAATTGTGCGGTAGTTTGAGCATTCTTTGGCATCACTTCATGGCAAATAGATGGGGGAACAGTGGAAACAGTGACAGACTTTATTTTGGGGGGGCTCCAAAATCACTGCAGATGGTGACTGCAACCATTAAATTAAAAGACACTTGCTCCTTGGAAGAAAAGTTATGACCAACCTAGATAGCATATTCAAAAGCAGAGACATTACTTTGCCAACAAAGGTACATCTAATCAAAGCTATGGTTTTTCCAGTAGTCATGTATGGATATGAGAGTTGGACTATAAAGAAAACTGAACACCAAAGAATGGATGCTTTTGAACTGTGGTGTTGGAGAAGACTCTTGAGAGTCCCTTGGACTGCAAGGAGATCGAACCAGTCCATCCTAAAGGATATCAGTCCTGAGTGTTCATTGGAAGGACTGCTGTTGAAGGTGAAACTCCAATACTTTGCCCACCTGATGTGAAGAACTGACTCATTTTAAAAGACCCTGATGCTGGGAAAGATTGAAAGCGGGAGAAAGGGACAACAGAGGATGAGATTGTTGGATGGCGTCACCAATGTGATGGACAGGGAAGCCTGGCATGCTGCAGTCCTTGGGGTCGCAAAGAGTCGGAAACTGAGCAACTGAACTGAACTGAGGTTTGGGTATGCATGCTAAGTCATTATATTTGTGTCCAACTATTTGCAACCCTATGACTATAGCCTGCCAGGCTTCTCTGTCCATGGGATTCTCCAGGCAAGAATACTGGAGTGGGTTACCTGCCACACCCAGCCAAGGGGATCTTTCTGACCCAGGGATCAAACCTGCATCTCATGTCTCCTGCATTGGCAGGTAGGTTCTTTACCACTAGCACCACCTGGGAAGCCTATCTACCTAGGTCTGCTGCTGCTGCTAAGTCGCTTCAGTCGTGTCCGACTCTGTGCGACCCCATAGATGGCAGCCCACCAGGCTCCCCCGTCCCTGGGATTCTCCAGGCAAGAACACTGGAGTGGGTTGCCATTTCCTTCTCCAATGCATGGAAGTGAAAAGTGAAAGTGAAGTCGCTCAATCGTGTCTGACTCTTAGCAACCCCATGGACTGCAGCCTACCAGGCTCCTCCATTCATGGGATTTTCCAGGCAAGAGTACTGGAGTGGGTTGCCTTTGCCTTCTCCCTACCTAGGTCTACCTGAAATCAATTAAGCTTATGTTATCTGTTACAAAATTTATCATCAGGAAGAATATTTTGAAATGATGGATGACTTTGTCTAATATCTCATGAAGTTTTCATGAGTAGTCTAAACATAAATGCTAGGAGCCAATGATATATATATATATATAAAGATAAATGGGATAAGTGTTTATAGCTCAACTTTTTAAAATACTTGTATGCTATGGCATGTATATGTCTTCAAAATCTTTTTGGTAACTTGAAACTTCAAAGCTTTATTAAATTTAATGATAGGAATTCATTGAATGTCTTGATCATTTCCAAATAAGATAAAATACTGAAACATTAATTGCTAAACGAGTCTAAGTTTACCTACTTTTGATGCCTTATTACAGAAACTATAGACATTTTAAACATTAAAATGTTTTATTAAATGTTTATTAAACATTAATAAACATGTTTTGTGCCACATTTGAAAAAATGTGCTCTGAGGAAATGTATGTTTCTAGAAATTATTTAAGGTATTCATAAATTTTCAAATCTAAAAAATGCCAGTGTAACACTTTGTGATTGCTTGCTGCTGTGTGGTCGCATAGAAAAATCACTGGAGGTATTCCAACTATGAGCCAGGAGAATCTCAGATTGCCACTGCCTGCCCGCACTCCATCTAAAGATGCTTCAAGTCTAACATCTAGAAATCTTCTTGATTGGCTACCTTCTGAATTCAATAACTGGCTTATAATTTGCTCCAATAATTAACAATTGTTCTTTGTTTTCATAGCAGTGGCTCTTATTAAACACCTCATCTCTTGTGCAAAATAACATAGGCCTAACTTTGGGAGCCTCACATCACCACCTCCTGAAATGAGTTTAACTAAACTGACCAATTCAGCAAGATGTGGAATAAACTACCACTCAGCTACTAACCCGGCTTCTCTCCACTGCTGCCAGATCAGCTGGTAACATGCAAAACTTCCAGAGACGTTTCAGAGGAGACATCTGTTGGAGCTCAAGGCAGGTCACCCCAAAGTGGCATATTCATTAGTTTGAATTAAAGCTCCTTGAGGAACAGCCAGTGGAAGAAGAACATTCTGATCCCCTCCCTGTTTGTCCCCAGAAGGCAGAAAATAAATCTGCGTGAAAGATGCCCTCCCTGTACCAGGAGGTAGCAAGGCATCATCACCAGAAATAGGGAATTTTGGAGCCAAAAAGGCTGTGTAAACAAATTCTGTTTTGGTAATTCACTAATTAATGACCGAGCCTGAGTTTCTTTGTCTTTGTCAATTCTTCATAAATTTGTTATTTCTTTGTTTAAAGCATACAAAGGCTTCCTGCTTTGGTCATTTCTTTGAGTCTCACATTTCTATAAACTCCTGTACATACAAAATTAAAATTTAATTTTCTCCTGTGAATCTGTCTCGTGTCAATTTAATGACTAGACCAGCCAGAAGAATTTAAAAGGGGAGCAGAAAATGTTTTCCTCCTCGACCATCACATGTGGGGAAACTGAGGCTCAGAGAGAAGAAGTCCAGGTACACAATTTGAACTGGAGTGTTTTCCTCCAAGTCTTGGCTTTTTGAACAGAAATCCCAGGCTCTCTCCACTAGCCCAGATGTTGAAAATCGGTTGCCTCAAGCAGGAACCTGATCCTTGATGGAATTTGACATGCACAGTATAATAAAAATTTGGAAAATTTCATAGAAAAATGTAAAAATTCTGATTTCTCTTGAAAAATCAGGAAATTGAGACACTGCAAACTCTGGGAGATAGTGGAAGACAGAGGAGCCTGGTGTGCTAGAGTCCATAGGGTCACAAAAATTTGGACACAACTTAGCAACTAAACAAACAACAACATTCCAACAGTCCTACCTGGCAACAATTATAAGGAATCAAGCTCATCTTCAGGCTGAGCTTTGGAGTCCAGGTACAAGGGCAGCCTTGGGCATCATCTTGGGCTACAACTTTATCATCTATATGACGAATATATCACTGATGCCTACCTCAAGGGTTGTCCTGAGCAATAAGTGAGTTTAACACATGTAAACCCAGGTAGGATCATAGTTAGGATACCATTGTGTTCATTCTGGCTCTCCTCTGATGGGACCCACCCTCTCCTGGTGCCCACAGTCCCCCCCTCTGCCATTTATCTCCACTGCCTTCACCCTCTCACTCATGTATATGACCTGCCACCTGCCCCAAGCCATTAGATCTTGTGAACCCTGCACTCCCAGAGCCACTTCCCAACCCAAAGTGAGAAAGATTTAGGCTGAAAAAGGGCAGGACTCTGATGTGGGTCAGAAGTGTCCAGGCCAGAATGTTCTCAATGTGAGTTCCAAGCTGGATTCTGCTCCCAGACGCGTATGTGAAACCGCGTCTGCCCCTGGGTGCCTTCACTAATCCACCTATCTATACACAGGTGGTACAGAGAGAATGGTCTGAAGGGGCAAGAGAGCCTGGGAAATGTCAGTGTGACCATGACGACAGGCACATCCCCTCCTGCATCCTTACACCTGGGGCTTCTCCAGGCTCCGCCCACATGATGCCTAGGATTTCCCTGAGCTCTCACTAGGAGCTCCAGGCCAGTGGGGGCAAAGAACCCCTGCTTCACTGTCCTGAAAAACATCCATCACCACCAACAGGATGGTATGAATGGCCCATCAGCTCCCATGGACACTGTCAGCGAAACCAAGCAGGGGGTCTGGGTGAACTTGGAGGGAGAGAGAAAGATTGATTTTCAGATTATCTCCCAATCCATAGTTGTCAAGGAAGAAAAAAGACCTAAACAATCGTAAAATTAAATCAAATGACTTTCTGGATGCTGAATCGCTTCTCTCCCGCCCACGGACACCTCCGGCTCATCCCTAGGGAGGGGATGATGCATGGGCTTGCCACGTGCCCATGCCCCTACTGATCCCTCTGACCGTCCCTGCATCTCCGCAGTGAACAGGGATTAACTGTGCCCCTACTGTGTGCTTGGGATTCCCTGGTGGTTCAGACGGTAAAGTGTCTGCCCACAATGCGGGAGACCTGGGTTTGATCCCTGGGCCATGAAGATCCCCTGGAGAAGGAAATGGCAACCCACTCCAGTTCTCTTGCCTAGAAAATCCAATAGATGGAGGAGCCTGGTGGGCTACAGTCCATGGGGTCGCAAAGAGTCCGACACAACTGAGCGACTTCACTTTCACTTTTCTTTACTGTGTGCTTGGCCCTGTGCTTGGTGCCAAGAATCTGGAGGTGAGCAGGCAAACACCACCCCTTCCTCATGGGTCCACTGACCAGGGGGCAGTACCTGGCATTCAACAACCACCACACGTCCAGAGGCACTCCCCCTCCTCCTGTGAGTCTTCCTTCCAGAGTCTCCTCAGTGAGCCCACCCTGACCACCCAGCTTGAAACTTCAGCCCCCACCCCCAGATCTTTCAAGCCCCCAACCTGCTCTTATCACCTTCAAACACAGAGTATAATTTACTTATTCATTGTGTTTATTGTCTGTCTGTAATACACACACACACACACACACACACACAGGCTTGTAAGCTCCAGATCAGTGAGGACTTTGTTGTGATTTGTTTCTGATGTATCACCAGCATCTGCGATGGTGCCCGGCATGAAGCAGGTGCTCAGGAAATATACGTGAAATGAATGAATGATCATTGACCTAGTCACTCTTCTCATCACCTCATCACCCTCCAGAGCAGTGACAGTCCTTGGCCCAGTGCCTGAGCTCAGCCCAGAAATGGGTGTCCTCTTTCTCAGTTGCCCTTGGGGGTCAGTGGTGGAAGGCGCTTGCAGCTCCAGTGGGGAGGGGAGAGGTGGGGAGGTGGTTTTAAGACTTGGGATGCAATTGATGGGACACTTTACCTTGTAGGAAGGGGAGTGAGTTTCAAAGAGTGTACTTGAGGGGTGAATGGGGAGTTGAGAACATGCATGCAGCTGATGGTGGTGGTGGATTCAGGGAGGTGCTAGGTCTAAACTAGGCCCAGACAAGGAAAAAGAAGAGGAGCAGGGTGTGGGTCCAGGCCAGGCTGGGGAAGGGGCCAAGAAGGCCAGCAGGAAACACCCAGCCTCTCTGTGTGGTCCTCACTCTCCCTGTGTCAGGATGAGGTGAAGGGTGGCCCCCCAGTCCTGCACAGGGGCTCGGGCTCCAGCACAGCCCTTCTCCCTGCCCCTTCCCCCTCCCCTCTGTTGCCTGCTTCACTTGCCCCTGGTCTGGGCTTAAGGGCCAGCTGAGGGCAGAGGGTGCATCACCTACCTCCAGGCTCTAAGACTAAAGTAAAATAAAGTGAAACTCGCTCAGTCGTGTCCGACTCTCTGTGACCCTATGGACTATACAGTCCGTGGAATTCTCCAGGGCAGAATACTGGAGTGGGTAGCTTTCCCTTCTCCAGGGGATCTTCCCAACCCAGGGATCGAACTCAGGTCTCCCACATTGCAGCAGATCCTTTACCAACTGAACTATTAGGGAAGCCGAGACTGGCCTTTGGGCAACCCTCGTCTACCCCTATTGTATCTACTGGGAAACTGAGGCCCAGAGAGGGTGAGAAGCACCCTGGGTTTTCATCCTCCCTTGCCTTTCCTGCCTCTACAGAGTGGATGGACCTCAAATGGGAGGCCAGGGGACCTAGACACTCTCCTGCTGTCTGTCCCTTTTCACCTGTGCCATTGAGTAAGATATTATGCTGCCCCAATTTCTCCATCTTTAAATTGACCCCAAGAGGCAATGTCTTCCCTGCTTTGAGCTGCACAAAATGGCACACTCCAATTTCTGCTCACACTAGATGATAATATATCTTTTGAACTGAACAGAACAAACCTCCTGCTTCTCCTTTGCTGGAGGGGAGAGGAACTTGGAGTTACTGAGCAGCTGCTACACACCAGGCTCATTCAGGCATGTTATCTTACTCACCACAGTTCTAGGAAGGTTTCCCATCTTACAGATAGAGAAACTGAGACTCAGGGGTA
Organism: Bison bison bison; assembly: GCF_000754665.1. NCBI lineage: Eukaryota > Metazoa > Chordata > Mammalia > Artiodactyla > Bovidae > Bison > Bison bison. The sequence goes on along the minus strand of NW_011495069.1, from coordinate 11,395,471 downwards.
TAAAGCAACTTATTTTGTTTGTTTAGTTGCTAAGTCATGTCTGACTCTTTTTTGTGACCCCATGGGCTGTGGCCCACCAAACTCTTCTGTCCATGGGATTTCCCAGGCAAGAATACTGGAGTGGGTTGCCATCCTCTTCCAAGGGATCTTCCTGACCCAGGGATTGAACCTGCATCTCCCACGGTGGCAGGCAGATTCTTTACCACTGAGCTACCAGGGAAGCCCATGAAGCAACTTACCCGGCCACCCAAATCCAGTGGGTGGTAGAACGGGGCTCTGAACCCACCTCTGGGTCAGGCCAAGTCCACTGTCCTCTTTCTGCCCACGGCCTCTGACCTCCTGTCCCACCTCTAGTCCTACTCTAGGGGGTCTGGCTGCCTCCTCTGTTTCCTCTACCAACAAAAGTGAAGGAGTGTAACTTCTCCCTGTTAGGCCCACTCTGGCTAAGCCCTTCCCTCACTGCGGTGAGCATTCCTTTCCTCTGATCAGGTCCCTAAGCTTGCAGCATCTTTGCAAATGGAGCTTCAGTTCAGTTCAGTCACTCAGTCATGTCCGACTCTTTGCGACCCCATGAATCACAGCACGCCAGGCCTCCCTGTCCATCACCAACTCCCGGAGTTCACTCAGACTCATGTCCATCGAGTCAATGATGCCACCCAGCCATCTCATCCTCTGTTGTCCCCTTCTCCTCCTGCCTCCAATCCCTACCAGCATCAGAGTCTTTTCCAATGAGTCAACTCTTCGCATGAGGTGGCCAAAGTACTGGAGTTGCAGCTTTAGCATCATTCCTTCCAAAGAACACCCAGGGCTTATCTCCTTCAGAATGGACTGGTTGGATCTCCTTGCAGTCCAAGGGACTCTCAAGAGTCTTCTCCAACACCACAGTTCAAAAGCATCAGTTCTTCAGCACTCAGCTTTCTTCACAGTCCAACTCTCACATCCATACATGACCACAGGAAAAACCATAGCCTTGACCAGACAGAGCTTAGGGATCTGCAATTTGGGATTGTGGTCAATTAGAGCCTCCTGACCCTCCCACCTGTGGCCAGTCCCTTGGATGCCAGACTCATTTCCTGCCACCTCGAGTAATGTGGGCAAACAGGAAAAAAGTGAAAGGAGAAAGGATTTAAAGTCATACATGCAAGACAACAGCAGTTAAAAATGCACACAGGTAGGTATGAGCACACACATGTAGATGGGCACATGCCCACATGCACACACCCGGCAGCTGCTGGCCACCTGGGCTCAGAATAACCAGCTGTGGCTGGAGAAACGTCTGGGATGGGGAGGAAAGATGGCAGAGGGCAGGGCGTGTGTGGAGCACCTGCTGCATCGGATGCCTGTGGAGGCCCCCCTAAGCGCAGACCCAGGGGCTCTGGTCTCTGGTTCCAACTTCACCACTTGGTGGCAGTTAACTTCTTTGTGGTGTCCCCAGTGCGTGCTTTTTTGTTGTTTGTTTGTTTTTTGGCCACATCCTGTGGCATGTGGTATCTTAGTTCCCCAATCATGGATCAAACCCATGCCCCCTGCAATGAGAGTGCAGAGTCTGAATCACTGAACCACCAGGGAAGTCCCCGCAGTGAATTTGAGATGATCTTATTGCTTTTAAGTCAGATCATCCAAATGAAGCCTCCACATTTGGTGAAAACCTTTCATCTGCTGGGATGACAGACAGACAGAAATTTAATTTGATTTGCAGTCATACATGGGCCTCCCTGGTGGCTCAGACAGTTAAGAATCCGCCTGCAATGCGAGAGACCTGGGTTCTACCCCTGGGCTGGGAAGATTCCCTGGAGGAGGGCATGGCAACCCACTCCAATATTCTTGACTGGAGAATCCCCATGGGCAGAGGAGCCTGGCGGGCTACAGTCCATGGGATTGCAAACAGTCAGACACAACTGCGTGACTAAGCACAGCACAGCAGCACAGTCACACACATAAAAGGAAACCTGAAATATGCCATAATATGAACAGTGGTCACCTCTGAGAAGCGGAGTGTGGGTAACATCTTTCTAGTGTTTTCAAGAGACATGAGCTGCTTTCAGAGTCCTCTCCAAGCAAACCACACAAGAAGAGCTTACCCTGCAGCTGGCAATTTCCTCTACCGAGTCACCTGCTCTTCCCCACCAGTTGGCGGTGGATAATTGATAGCGGTGCAGAGGTCAGGGCTGGGTCTGGATCAAGATTGGTACTCAGGTCAGGATCTTTCCAGAAAGTCAGGTGCTGTTACCTGCATCGTCACAGCATTACTGCTGGCCTCTTTGCCCATAAACTCCCCAAGTGGGCAGAGGGTGCAGGTGAGCCCTGGGGATCTCTGCAGCAAGGCCGCAATGGCTGTGACTGGCCATATTCAGGTGACCCCTGTAGCCCTGGCCCTACAATAAGCCTGTGAAGTGGATGGTGCTGGTCCCATTTGGCAGATGAGGAAGTTAAGGATCAAAGAAATGAAGTGACTGGGCTGCAGTCACACAGCTAGGATGTAGCAAGGTTGAGACGCCAATGCAGTGGCCACCAAGGCCTGATTTAAGGCTCAGAACACCCCAATAATCTCCATCATCCCCCACAAGCCTCCTAAAATAAAAGTATTTGTTGTTGTTGCTGTTGTTTAGTCCCTTCAGTCATGTACAATGCTTTGTGACCCCAATGGACTGTAGCCCACCAAGCTCCTCTGTCCATGGGGTTTTCCAGGCAAGAATGCTGGAGTGGGTAGCCTTTCTCTTCTCTAGGGAATCTTCCTGACCCAGGGATTGAATCAGCATCTCCTGCATTGCCAGAGGATTTTTTTTTTTACTGCTGAGTCATCTAGGAAGCCCTAAAAATAAAAATATGGCCTAGGGTAAAAGCAGCTTTAAGGCCAGAGCCCCGCCCCATGTCCAAATCATGGAGCAGCCCAGGGAGCCCTGCTCCAAAGCCCAGATGCCCCCTCATCTCTAGACAGCTTCTCAGATTTGACCTTGACCAGCCTGGAACCTGACTGCCCTGGGCTCACTCCCGCTTTGATGAGGCTGGCAAGAGGGGAGGGGACAGCTGGCTGGTCAGTAAGCCCCCAGCATGTCTCCAGCCATGGCCTTACTGAACTCTTCCCTCTTCACCCTTCCAAACACTCTCTTGGGGAAAAGAAGGCAGCCTACCTCGGTCCTCTCTCTTGTTTCCATACTGAGGATAGAGCTGGAGTCCTGGCACTTGCAGTGAATTCTTTCTCCCTGAACCCTCACTTTGGCTGTCCCTGGAGATTTTAGAAACTAGAGCCGATAAAGAGCATAATAAATCTATGCATGGAGGGACAGAGGATTGATGTCACCTGTGCTCTTGAACCTCTGTCTCATTAAATCTCATCATAACTGGGGTGAGGGAAGGGATTATTATCTTACTATCATTGTACAGGAGACAGGGATCAAGACCATCCCCATGGAAGAGAAATGCAAAAAAGCAAAATGGTTGTCTGGGGAGGCCTTACAAATAGCTGTGAAAAGAAGAGAAGCAAAAAGCAAAGGAGAAAAGGAAAGATATAAACATCTGAATGCAGAGTTCCAAAGAATAGCAAGAAGAGATAAGAAAGCCTTCTTCAGCAATCAATGCAAAGAAATAGAGGAAAACAACAGAATGGGAAAGACTAGAGATCTCTTCAAGAAAATCAGAGATACCAAAGGAACATTTCATGTAAAGATGGGCTCAATAAAGGACAGAAATGGTATGGACCTAACAGAAGCAGAAGATATCAAGAAGAGGTGGCAAGAATACACAGAAGAACTGTACAAAAAAGATCCTCACTACCCAGATAATCATGATGGTGTGATCACTGACCTAGAGCCAGACATCCTGGCATGTGAAGTCAAGTGGGCCTTAGAAAGCATCACTACGAACAAAGCTAGTGGAGGTGATAGAATTCCAGTTGAGCTATTCCAAATCCTGAAAGATGATGATGTGAAAGTGCTTCACTCAATATGCCAGCAAATTTGGAAAACTCAGCAGTGGCCACAGGACTGGAAAAGGGCAGTTTTCATTCCAATCCCAAAGAAAGGCAATGCTAAAGAATGCTCAAACTACCACACAATTGCACTCATCTCACACGCTGTCT
>NW_011495069.1:11390723-11391206 GCF_000754665.1 Bison bison bison | reverse complement strand
AGCCTTTGACTGTGTGGATCACAATAAACTGTGGAAAATTCTGAAAGAGATGGGAATACCAGACCACTTGATCTGCCTCTTGAGAAATTTGTATGCAGGTCAGGAAGCAACAGTTAGAACTGGACATGGAACAACAGACTGGTTCCACATAGGAAAAGGAGTACGTCTAGGTTGTATATTGTCACCCTGCTTATTTAACTTATATGCAGAGTACATCATGAGAAATGCTGGGCTTGAAGAAGCACAAGTTGGAATCAAGATTGCCAGGAGAAATATCAATAACCTCAGATATGCAGATGACACCACCCTTATGGCAGAAAGTGAAGAGGAATTCAAAAGCCTCTTGATGAAAGTGAAAGAGGAGAGTGAAAAAGTTGGCTTAAAGCTCAACATTCAGAAAACGAAGATCATGGCATCTGGTCCCATCACTTCATGGGAAATAGATGGGGAAACAGTGGAAACAGTGTTAGACTTTATTTTGGA
>NW_011495069.1:11388758-11390623 GCF_000754665.1 Bison bison bison | reverse complement strand
TTTGGAGGGCTCTGAAATCACTGCAGATGGTGACTGCAGCCATGAAATTAAAAGACGCTTACTCCTTGGAAGGAAAGTTATGACCAACCTAGATAGCATATTCAAAAGCAGAGACATTACTTTGCCAACAAAGGTTCGTCTAGTCAAGGCTATGGTTTTTCCAGTGTTTCATGTATGGATGTGAGAGTTGGACTGTGAAGAAAGCTGAGCGCTGAAGAACTGATGCTTTTGAACTGTGGTGTTGGAGAAGACTCTTGAGAGTCCCTTTGACTGCAAGGAGATCCAACCAGTCCATTCTGAAGGAGATCAGCCCTGGGATTTCTTTGGAAGGAATGATGCTAAAGCTGAAACTCCAGTACTTTGGCCACCTCATGTGAAGAGTTGACTCATTGGAAAAGACTCTGATGCTGGGAGGGATTGGGGGCAAGAGGAGAAGGGGACGACAGAGGATGAGATGGCTGGATGGCATCACTGACTCAATGGACATGAGTCTGAGTGAACTCCAGGAGTTGGTGATGGAGAGGGAGGCCTGGCGTGCTGCGATTCATGGGGTCACAAAGAGTCGGACACGACTGAGCGACTGATCTGATCTGATCTGATCTGATCTCCCTTTTATTCAGTCCTGAATATTCATTGAAAGGACTGATGCTGAAGCTGAAACTCCAATACTTTGACCACCTGAGGCGAAGAACGGACTCATTTGAAAAGACCCTGATGCTGGGAAAGATTGAAAGTGGGAGAAGGGGATGACAGAAGATGAGATGGTTGGATGGCATCACGGATGTAATGGACATGAGTTCAAGTAGGCTTTGGGAGTTGGTGATGGGCAGGGAGGCCTGGCGAGCTGCGGTCCATGGGGTTGCAAAGAGTTGGACACAACTGAATGAGTGAACTGACTGATCTCCGTTTTAAGGATGAGTAGCCTGAGGCTCCAAGGGGCCTGTCAGGTCACAGCAGCAGAACTAGCCTTAGACCCTGGCCAGAGTGATTTCTGGTGCTGGAGTGATTTCTGGCGCCCATCCAAGAGTGGGCCTAGGATGTCTACACTGCAGGGCTCTTTGGGGATTGCCATCATGAAGTTGCTCTCTGCAGGCTCTATTCTCAGTGCTCAATATGCCTTGTTACCAGAGGCCATCTGCAGCCACTGTCACCTTCATGCTTGCACGTGTCCAGAGAGGTGGGCCACGGGGGACATGATCCCCCCATACAGATAGGAAAACTGAGAAAGGACAGCATGCGTGAGCCGTCCAATGTCCTGCAGTCTGTTTGACGCCAGGCTTGGACTTCCCTGGTGGCTCAGACAGTAAAGCATCTGCCCATAGTGCGGGAGACCCGGGTTCGATCCCTGCATTGGAAAGATCCTCTGGAGAAGGAAATGGCACCCCACTCCAGTACTCTTGCCTGGAAAATCCCACGGACAGAGAAGTGTGGTAAGCTACAGTCCGTGGGGTCGCAAAGAGTCGGATGTGACTGAGCAACTTCACTTTCACTTTCTTTTTTAAATTTTTTTTGTTTAAATTCTAAAACAAAATTTATTTTTTAATATAAATTTATTTATTTTAATTGGAGGCTAATTACTTTACAATATTGTATTGGTTTTGCCATACATCAACATGAATCTGCCACGGGTGTACACGTGTTCCCCATCCTGAACCCTCCTCCCTCCTCCTTCCCCGTACCCTCCCTCTGGGTCGTCCCAGTGCACCAGCCCCAAGCATCCAGTATCATGCATCGAACCTGGACTGGCGATTTGTTTCATATATGATATTATATATGTTTCAATGCCATTCTCCCAAATCATCCCACCATCTCCCTCTCCCACAGAGTCCAAAAGACTGTTCTATACATCTGTGTCTCTTTTGCTG
>NW_011495069.1:11384604-11388505 GCF_000754665.1 Bison bison bison | reverse complement strand
TCCTGCCTATTATAAACAGTGCTGCGATGAATATTGGGGTACATGTGTCTCTTTCAATTCTGGTTTCCTCGGTGTGTATGCCCAGCAGTGGGATTGCTGGGTCATAAGGCAGTTCTATCTTGTTTTTTAAGAAATCTCCACACTGTTCTCCATAGTGGCTGTACTAGTTTGCATTCCCACCAACAGTGTAAGAGGGTTCCCTTTTCTCCACACCCTCTCCAGCATTTATTGCTTGTAGACTTTTGGATTGCAGCCATTCTGACTGGCATGAAATGGTACCTCATTGTGGTTTTGATTTGCATTTCTCTGATAATGAGTGATGTTGAGCATCTTTTCACATGTTTGTTAGCCATCTGTATGTCTTCTTTGGAGAAATGTCTATTTAGTTCTTTGGCCCATTTTTTGATTGGGTCGTTTGTTTTTCTAGAATTGAGCTGCAGGAGTTGCTTGTATATTTTTGAGATTAGTTGTTTATCAGTTGCTTCATTTGCTATTATTTTCTCCCATTCTGAAGGCTGTCTTTTCACCTTGCTTATAGTTTCCTTTGTTGTGCAGACGCTTTTAATTTTAATTCAGTCCCATTTGTTTATTTTTGCTTTTATTTCCAATATTCTGGGAGGTGGGTCATAGAGGATCCTTCTGTGATTTATGTCAGAGAGTGTTTTGCAGAGCTAGAACAAATAACTTCACAATTTGTATGGAAATACAAAAAACCTCGTATAGCCAAAGCAATCTTGAGAAAGAAGAATGGAACTGGAGGAATCAACCGGCCTGACTTCAGGCTCTACTACAAAGCCACAGTCATCAAGACAGTATGGTACTGGCACAAAGACAGAAATATAGATCAATGGAACAAAATAGAAAGCCCAGAGATAAATCCACGCACCTATGGACACCTTATCTTTGACAAAGGAGGCAAGAATATACAATGGATTAAAGACAATCTCTTTAACAAGTGGTGCTGGGCAAACTGGTCAACCACTTGTAAAAGAATGAAACTAGACCACTTTCTAGCATCATACACAAAATAAACTCAAAATGGATCACAGATCTAAACATAAGACCAGAAACTATAAAACTCCTAGAGGAGAACATAGGCAAGACACTTTCACTTTCATTCTCACTTTCCTATGCATCCCAGAGCTCCAGCCCCTCCGCTAAAGATGCTTGCAGTGAAGATGAAATCAACCATATTGTCCTCTACATCTCAATCTTTAGGTTACTGAAGAACACCCAGGAGTGAGTGTGTCTGTTAAAACACATGTTCTGGGGCCTGACCCAGAGAGTCTGACTTAGTAGAGATGGGGATGGAGCCAGGGAATCTAATTTTATACATGGCACACCCCTTCCCCAAGGTGCTTCTGGCAGGTCAAGCACGTGTAGCCCACCCTCAGAGAAACACTGGCTTAGCGGGTTCGAGGACCCATTCTCAGTTCTGTATGGACATTTTATAGCCCAGGGTTTAAGGTCTAAGATCTAGATTCATCCAGTTTGGACCAAAGGACCACCCGTTCCACTCACCAGCTTGAACCCAGGGGAAGTTACCTCACTGCGCTGTATCCAGGGTCCCCACCTGAAAGCAGGGAGAATAATAGCACCCCCCTCATAAGGTCTTGGGCTGCCGTCTATGGGGTCACACAGAGTCAGACACGACTGAAGTGACTTAGCAGCAGCAGCAGCATAAGGTCTTTGCAAAGTATATTGAGAACTTAGAATAGAGCCTGCACAGAATGAAGCTTGTGATGCAAACCCCAACATCCTAGGCCCACTGTTGGATGACACAGGCATAGAGATGAAATCAGTTGCATAAGGACACACAGCCAATGAGTGACAGAGCTGGGACTCAGGGAACAAAGTGCTCCTAAGTGCTGGGTGACCCTGCTCTGATGGCACAGACTCCCTGGTCCCGCCCTTTGCACCCACACCTGTTAGGGGAAGCACACTGATTGAAACCGCCCACCCTGGCCAGGTACCATAACAACCATTGGCATGAGTTGTTTCATGACAGGAGGTGCTGGTAAGGGACACGGAACTAGCAAGCCTCCACCAACCGGAAGAGTTCAGGAAAGGTCAAAGGGAGACACCACTTGTCCGACCACCTCCCCGAATCCTCTATGTCATCCATCTTGGCTGAACGAGGCGTGCACCACCAGGAAGTACTCTGAGTCAGAATGATTGGCTAAAGACAACCCGGAAACTAATCCCATCACCATAAAACCTGAGACTGTGAGTCACGTGGCAGAGCATTTCTCCTAGGTCCCCTTACCTTACTGCTCTCCACCCGGGTGCCCTTTCCCAATAAAATCTCTTGCTTTGTCAGCAGATGTGTCTCCTCGGACAATTCATTTCCGAGTGTTAGACAAGAGCCCAGTTTCGGGCCCTGGAAGGGGTCCCCCTTCCTGCAACACACCCACAGGGCAGTGCCCCGCAGGAGGGAGTCAGGAGAGGCCCCTTGGTGCTAGGTAGAGATTTGCTACAGAGACCGTGTTCTTCTTAACCTGCACCAAGCAAGCAGCCCCTGGTGCAGCCTCTGCATTAGGTAAACAGGGAATCTGAGGTCCAGAAAGTAGGAAGAGACATGCCTGAAGTCACACAGCGAGAGGGCACAGAATCAGGCCCAGGCCGCCCATCTCAGCCACCTCTGGCTGGGAGGACTCCTGGAGGCAACAGTAATCCTGGCAACCTGTGCGAACGTGACCCTGCTGTGCTAACATTCCCTGCAGCTCCCCCTCCTTGTCCAATGTTGATTTAACCTGTGGTTTTATGGTTAATCATCTCGTAGTAAATCTCTGCTTTAATCTCCCACTGGGCCACCCAGGCTGTCCTTTTATTAGGGAATAAATAGTGCAGGTATTTTGTGCCACATTGCGGCCAGCGAGAGGAGCTCGGCGGTGGGAGGAGAGGCCATGGAGCCTGGAGGAGCTGTGAGGCCCTGAGGACAAAGAAAGGTGTGAGAATAATCCCGAGACGCCGGGTGTGGGGGCACGGCTTGTGCGAGACACAGAAATTGCGACAAAGGACTTCCCTGGTGGTCCAGTGGCGAAAAATCTGTACTCCCAAGGCAGGGGGCCTGGGTTCTATCCCTGGTCAGGGAACTAGATCCCACATGCCACAACTAATACCCATCGCACCAAATAAACAGAAAATACATTTTAAAAATATTTTTAAGTTGTGATAAAATTGGCTTCTGCTCCAAAGCTCTAGTGTTCTTGCCTGGAGAATCCCAGGGACGGGGGAGCCTGGTGGGCTGCCGTCTATGGGGTCGCACAGAGTCGGACACGACTGAGGCGACTTAGCAGCAGCAGCAGCAGCCAAAGCTCTAGGTGAGATTTTTATATGAAAGAACAGCTGACAGATAAGCCCCCCCACCCCACCCTCCCTCCCCTCCATGCTGCTGCTCATGTTCTGTGCTGTCTGAGGCTAGCCAGGCCCTCTCTGGGCCTCCTGGAGCCTGAGGAGAGGGTTTGGTAAGTGTCACTCAGGGGTGACCCACCCACCCAGTGTAGTGAGAATGAGCAGACAAAGGCCAGATCAGAAGGAAGGTCCCCTGACACAGCTCTGAGTAGCCCTGGTGTCAGTCTGGCCCCACCCAGCTTCCCTGCTCCCTGACCCTCTGAACAAAAGGAGTATTGGACAGCAAGTCAGAAACCTAAGCCTCTTTCAATTATGGTTTCTCAAGGTATATGCCCAGTAGTGGGATTGTTAGTCATATGGTAGCTCTGGGACTTCCCTGGCAGCTCAGCTGGTAAAGAATCTGCCTGCCATGCAAGAGACCCTGGTTCAATTCTTGGATCAGGAAGATCCCCTGGAAAAGGGATAGGCTACCCACTCATTATTCCTGGGCTTCCCTGGTGGCTCAGACAGTAAAGAATCTGCCTGTAATGCAGGAGACCTGGGTTTG
>NW_011495069.1:11384338-11384504 GCF_000754665.1 Bison bison bison | reverse complement strand
TGACCCATGGCACCCCACCCCAGTACTCTTGCCTGGAAAATCCCATGGACGGAGGAGCCTGGTAGGCTGCAGTCTATGGGGTTGCTGGGAGTCGGACACGACTGAGTGACTTCACTTTCACTTTTCACTCTCATGCATTGGAGAAGGACATGGCAACCCACTCCAG
>NW_011495069.1:11366993-11384238 GCF_000754665.1 Bison bison bison | reverse complement strand
GTTTTTTTTTTTAAAGAAATCTCCACACTGTTCTCCACAGTGGTTGTATCAGTTTACATTCCCACCAACAGTGCAAGAGGGTTCCCTTTTCTCCACATCCTCTGACCCATGGCACCCCACCCCAGTACTCTTGCCTGGAAAATCCCATGGACGGAGGAGCCTGGTAGGCTGCAGTCTATGGGGTTGCTGGGAGTCGGACACGACTGAGTGACTTCACTTTCACTTTTCACTCTCATGCATTGGAGAAGGAAATGGCAACCCACTCCAGTGTTCTTGCCTGGAGAATCCCAGGGATGGGGGAGCCTGGTGGGCTGCCGTCTATGGGGTCCCGCAGAGTCAGACACGACTGAAGCGACTTAGCAGCAGCAGCAACAGCAATGGAGATGCAGACATAGAGAACAGACTTGTGGGCACAGTGTGGGAAGGAGAGGGTGGGACAAATTGAGAGAGTAACATGGAAACATATATACTGCCAAATGTAAAATAGACAGCCAGTGGGAATTTGCTGTGTGACACAGGGAGCTCAACCCAGGGCTCTGTGACAACCTGGAGGGGTGGGATGGAATGGGAGATGGGAGGGGGGTTCACGAGGGAGGGGACACATGTATACCTATGGCTGACTCATGTGTATGGCACAAGCCAGAAAAAGACCGTAAAGTAATTATTCTCCAATAAAAAAATTACAAAAAAAACTGAGCCTGTCAACTAAAAAAATGCAGAAGGCTGCAAATAAAAACAGAGCTTATTTAGGGTCTTAAGAACTACAGTTTGGGAAAAAGAGATTGAGTTAAAACAGAGTGTTCTGGGGGAGAGAAAGTCAAGGGCTTATTAAGAAAAAGGCCACAAGGCTGTACTCTGACACAAGGAAAGAAATATTTGTCCTGAGGTGATGGCTGTCAGGAGCTGTTTTAGGGTAAGGGTCCCATAGTCATCTTGAGTTTCTGGCAGATGCTCTGGATGCTTTCCTAAAGATGGCAAGTGGTCAAAAGGTCGGATTCCCTCCCAGCTGGGATGAGCATAAGTCACCCTTCTTCAGCTGCAATTCAGAGAGCTCCCTTAGCCTTGCAAATGGAAGTGAAAAGTCGCTCAGTCGTGCCCGACTCTTTGCTACCCTGTGGACTATACAGTCCATGGAATTCTCTAGGCCAGCCTACTGCAGTGGGTAGACTTTCCCTCCTCCAGGGGATCTTCCCCACCCAGGGACCGAACCCAGGCATCCCACACTGCAGGCAGATTCTTTACCAGCTGAGCCACAAGGGAAGCCGGCCGACCCCACTGTTACTTTCCTTTCACAAGCTTCAGCCCAGCCTGTATGAGATGATTTGCTGTGTCACCTTGGAGTAGGGTCTTCCTCTTTGGTGTCTGAGATATCGTGATATATATATAAGAAATATATATAAGAAATTTTATATATAAAATATATATAAATCTTTGGTCTTCACTGTTTCTGACACAGAGCTCCTAAAACCAAGAATTTCCTAAGCATTGAGAGCAATAAAGGTGTCATGTTGTATGAATGAGATGACTCTTTTGGAAAGCACCTAGGTTAAACCTCAGGACGGGGACTGGTTGCCAGGGGAACCAGCCATGTGATTAGAAGGTTAGAACTTTCAGACCCTCCCCTCCCCCAACCCCCACCAACCTCCAGGGAGTGGAGAGAGGCTAGACTCCCAGTTCAATCACCAACGGTCAGTGATTTAATCCACCGTTCCTGTGTAATGAAGCTTCTTCCCACGCGCCTTGCCCTGTGCATCTCTTCCACGTGGTCATTCCCGAGTTATATCTTTTTATAATTAACCAGAAATCATTAAGCATGTGTGCTCAGTCGTGTCCGATTCTTGGTGACCCCCATGGACTATAGCCTCCCAGGCTCCTCTGTCCATGGAATTTTCCAGGCAAGAATATTGGAGTGGATTGCCATTTCCTACTCCAGGGGATCTTCCTGACCCAGGGATCAAACCCATGTCTCTTGTGTCTCCTACACTGGCAGGCAGATTCTTTATCACTGCACCACCTAGGAAGCCCTCGAAATAAACCGGTGATCTAGTGAGTAAAATGTTTCTCTGGGTCCTGTGAGCCACTCTGGCAAACTAATCAAATCTGAGGAGGGGGTCTTGGGACCCTCCCATCTCTAGGCGATTGGTCAGAAGCACAGGGGACAGCCTGGACTCACCACTGGCATCCAAAGTGAGATGGCAGGGAGTCGTAGGAATGAGCCCTTCATCTGTGGGACCTGACGCTGTTTCCGGGGAGATAGTGTCAGAACTGAGTTCATTACTTGTGGTGTGGGAGAAAGCATCTGCATCGGATGCCTCGTCTGTAAAACGAGGGACATGCTGGGGATGTGCTGGACCCCTGTGTTCTTCCTAGGGGTCCAGGTGCTGAGATCCACTGAAGGGTGGTCCACCCAGTGGGAGGAAGGTTTGGGGACTGGATGACGTCTCTCTGCCCAGCTACCTGCCCCCTCCTCTCCGTGCCCCTCCGTCTCACTCCCTCCCTCACCTTGGGGACCCCATCTGGCACCGGCCTCATCCCCCCTGCTCCCCAGATGCAAAGCAAAGACTTCAGCGCAGCTCAGCCAGGATGCAGAGAACTGAATCTCTCCCTCCAGATGGCAATGTCCTCTCCTGCTCCAAGCCCTAAACTTAGACGTGTTAGAGCTGAAAACCAGAAGCTCTAGCTGCTCCTTCCGGTAGCTGTCAGCCCACAACCTGTGCTTCAAAAAGCGGTGCTGCAGAAGAATTGGAAGCAGGGTCGGGAAGAGCTCTCTGCACACCCACGGGCAGCGTTACTCACAACAGCTAAAACGCAGCCCAACCGGCCATCAGCAGATGAGCGGATGAGCAAAATGTTGTCTATCCCTGTGATGGATAGGGCCCAGAAAGGTCTTAAAAAGGAAGTTCTGACACATGCTATGACACGCATGAACCTATGCTGAGAGAGACAAGCCAGAGATAAGCCTGGGGGAAGTGAGGAAAGGGGGGATGTTATTTAATGGGGATGGAGTTTCAGTTTTACAAAGTAGAATTATGGCAATGGATGGTAGTGAGGGTTGCACAACTTTAAGAATGCATTCAGTACCACTGAACTATAAAAATGGTTTTTATATCTGAACCTTAAAAATGGTTCAGATCAGGCTTCCTTGGTGGCTCAGTGGTAAAGAATCCGCCTGCCAATGCAGCAGACACAAGTTCTATCCCTGGTCTGGGAAGATCCCACCTGCCTCAGAGCAAATAACCCATGTGCCACCACTTCTGAGCCTGCATGCTAGAGCCTGTGCTCAGCAAGGAGAGAAGCCATCCCCATGAGAAGCCCGGGCAACGCAACTAGAGAACAGACCCCACTCTCCGTAACTAGAGAAAAGCCCACGCGGTAACAAAGACCCGGCACAGCCAAAAATAAACAAAATTATGTTTAAGAAAATGGCTAAGATGGTTAATTTTTTATTATGTGTATTTTACAACAATTTTTAAAAATTAAAGATAAAAAACAGTCCAAATAATAATAACAACCACTCTATTAACTAGTGGACATTCACCACCAAAATGTCCTGGGCACCACTTTAAATAATTCACATGCAGGAATTTATTTACTGCTTACAACAAGCCTGTGAGAAAGAAACTTTTACTTCCATTTTACAGATGAGGAAACTGAGGCAAAAAGAAGCTAGGTAACTTGCCCAAGGTCATGGGGGCTGGTAATAGCTGACCAGAACTGGACCAGAGACTCGGACTCTTGAATCCTCACGGTAACCCATGGGACAGCCCTCACTAGCCCTGATTTCCTGGACTGTTTGTGGATTTACCCAATAAGACCCCAGGGGGAGGCTCAAGGGAAGCTGGGGAGTATGGACGTGGATTCCACAGGAGGATGAGGATTGGCCCCCATCAGCTCCTTCCCCATGGTCCCCAGAGCTTCCCAGGGCAGCCCTATGGAGAGTGAACCACACTCAGCCCGGCCTCTGGAGCTCACATCCTACAGCATGGGGAGCTGCAAGAACTCGGCACTGGGGAGTCTGGTGGCTACTGGACTCACCCAAGGTTGAGGAAGTATGTTCTGCATTCAGTGAGGCTAGACCAGGAGCAGCTTAAAGAGTCCACGAGCCCTGAGAAGGAAAGTCACGGAGAGACTCAGAGATTTCCTGCTCTTAATAAAGGGAATGACTAGGGCTTTCTGGGTAAGAGAAAGTTTCCGAGTTTGGTCACCTGCAAGGAGGCCAGAGGCAGTTCTGGCCGAGCCCAGGGAAGTCAAATGTCAACTCTGGCCTCCCATCCTCAGGAAGGTCATCAGGCCTGACCCTGGTCACCACCGCCTCCAGAAAGTGACAGCAGCAGGGACCAGCTTTCTTCCCTGTGCCTGGTCAGTGCACCCAGACCTTCCCAACCTACTTCAAAGATTATTACTGTCTTAAAAAATCAAAAAACATAAGAGCTGCCACGGGACAGAAGGGAAAGAGGAGGGCCTACAGTCAGGCGAGTCTCCGTCATTTTCTAGCAGATGAACTTGTGGCCTCAGACAATTCACGTCTCACTTCTGAGCCTCCGTTCTTGGGCTGCAAATGGAAACAATGACCCGACCTCGCAGACCACGTGAGGTTGAAATGTGATCACAGCCGGTGAGGGTGAGGGTTGACCCGCGCTTCCATCACCTCTTTGCTCTTGATGGAATGTCTCTTCATGACCCAGGAAGGGAGGAGGTACCAGTCAGTGAAAAGGAACAAGAAAACATTTAAAAGTAAAACATTCCCCCATGCCTAAGCTTTGAAAGCAAAACCTTCCCTCCAGGTTCAGGAGAGGACCCCCCCTACTGGGTCCTGGCTCTCTGCCACCTTCTTCCCACACTCAGGGGTTCCTACTTTGCTTCTGTGCCTGGACCAGAGCCAGACAGACACTTGGAGCCCTGCCAGCCACTGAGCCGCTGCCCAGAGAAGGGCCAGGCGCCCAAGCAGCAAGAAGGAGCCAGGAGAGAAGCCAGAAGCCAGCAGGGAAGATGGTGCATACGGGAGTGTGTGTGCGTGTGTATGTACTCGTGTGTGTGCATGAGACAGAGACAGAAAGACGGAAAAGAGAGAGTGACAGAGAAGGAGAAACAGAGAGAGACGCAGAATGAGAAAGACAAAGAAGGAAAATTAACTGTGACCCCTGTCTTGGCCTAGCACGCCCCTCCTCCCTGACCCCCTTCCGACCCCATCTTCACTCCAACAACACCCCAATCCCACCCCCAGCTCTGGTAAGTCAGCCCCTCTTCTGTAAGTAGTGGTGTTGATAGCACTGCCCCTGGGGTCCAGTGAACCATTGCACAGTAGGTCTTCAGTGAACATGGCTCTTCCCACACCCCTCCCTCAGGGGAAGACCTACTGGATGGAACCTGGGCTGCACGTCCCCAGGGAACAATTCACAGTAATCAGGATCCATCTGACGCCTCCATCACCTCGTCCAGAAAACCAGGACGGCTCTCAGTTGTTTATTTCTTAAATGTTTTGATGTTTCATTCATGAAATACAGTTTTCCTGAGGCCTCTTGAAATACACAGACTGGAGTGAAGGATTTAATGAGAACTCAGGCCTGTGCTCCCTGAACGCTGCTCCCAGGAGGCTGTGTCTGTTCTCAGAGCAGGAGTCCCCATCCTAATTCTGCAAGGGGAGGAAGAGGGGGAGAACCCTCAGCTACAGGATGGAGTGGGGGTCGTGGACCCATTTCACAGGGAGGCAAAGTGGAGTCACCTCAGCATACATAAACACACACAGTAGCTGGAATGTGGATGATAGTTCAGACTTTTCAAAGCAGCTAGGAAGTACCAAGGAAGACTGAGAGAATGAATGCAGGACATCCCATTCACAGATTTGACTTGGGTCCCAGAATGTCCCTGAGGATGGGGGAGGGCAGCTGTCATTATCTCATCCTAGACAAAGAAGCAAAGGCTCAGAAAGGTTAAGCTACTTTCCCAAAGACACACAGCAGCAGCTTGTATTCCTGGCTTCTGGGGAGTACTGAGTCCAACTCTCCTTTGACAAGACAGGGAAGCTCAGGTTCGGAGAGTGATGATGATGAGCCCGAGAGCAGTGGCCACGGTGGTCAGGACCCACCCCCAGGGTTTCTCTAACCCAGAACAGCCTGAGTCCCTCCATCCAGGCCTTCTCCTTCTCTCAGAACCCTCTGCACTCCCACCATCCTGTTCCCCTTCCACCGAGGTAACAAGCCTTGTCCCAGCCCCTCCCTGGCCTTAACCTTGGGAGCCAAAAGTCTAGTGCTCCCAGGCCACTGGAGCTGTGCACCCTCGTCAGCACTCTACAGCCTCCAGGGAGCTGATCCCATGCATCCTCCCCACCAGAAGGTCGGGGAACACAGGCCTCCCCCACAGGAGTTCTGTATCAGCCCAGGAAGTGGGCTGCGGCCCCTCCTGACCTCAGGACTCAGGTTGCCAAGTCCAGTATTGAAATACCTCTCAGAGCACTGCCATCAGGCCTCACTTACACACCTCCTGTGACGGGACACTCACTCCCCCAAGTCACCCACAACCGGGAGGCAGCCCCGACAGTAGAAAGCCTTTCCTTAGACTAACCTGAAGACTGGCCCTGTGGCCTGACTATTCTCTCCCAGACACAACTCTTGGGGCCACCCAGCCTGCATCCACTTTTCCCATGGCAGCGCTCTAAATATTTGAAGGAGTGACCACAGTCACTCCTTCATTCATGAAACACTTACTGGAAGGCAGCCATGGCGGCTGCTTTCACCCATTCACTCACTCATTCATTCATCTCACTGGGTGCCAGGCCCTGGGCTGGCTCCCCCAGCACAGCCGGCGAGGCAGGTGGGTGGACCAGAAGTGACACACGATTTTCAAGTGCCGTGATGCGGTGTGGGGAGGCAAATAGCTGTGGACTCCGGAGCCCTGAGAAGGGGCCTTTGGGGAGGAAGCAGGAGGTGAAGGGAGAAAGTTGCAGGCAGAAGGAGCAGAAAGTTCCAAAGCCCAGAGAGACTTTGCCGCACCCTGGGGGCTGGAAAACAATGGGGAGAAGGCTGGGGCTCGGGATGGGGTGGTGAGGAGGGAGAGTCGGAGGGGTGGGCAAAGCGAGATGCTGCAGGGCCCCAAAGCCATGCAGCCCACAGCACCCTGCACCCCCTCTTCCCTATCTCCGTGACCCCCATGTCCTGAATGGTCCAAGAGGCCAGAATCCCCCTCACCTTGGTGTTCAGGACACAGAAGCCAGGAGCAAAGTAGGGAAAAGACCCCGAGGGTCTCCCTAGTCCAGGCCCAGGGGGAGCCCAGGTCAAAGCAAGAGGACACTGTGACCTGCTTCGAGCCCCCAGCACAAGTGCCAGGCCGGCCGGGCTCCCTATGAGCGTCAGGGAATCTGGTCCTCATTGCAGTCTGGCAGGACGGAATCACTAAGCAGGACGGAATCATTAACCCACCTGCCGAGCTGTTCCGTGAAGCACGTTCATTCACGTCCCGCGCTCCCGTGGGGAGGAGATTATTGGTCCTGCGTGGAGGCGCCGTGATTTGTCCAGGCTCACCGAGGTCCCTGATCCCAACACTCAGCCTGTGTTTGGCCCCCACTGGGGCAATAAAAAGAGGCCAAGATGGGAGTGACAGGACAGCCCAGGCCAGGTAAACGTCCTGGTGGCCCGAAAAGAGCCAGCCGTGGCTCTGCCCTGGGCTCAGGCTCAAGCTCAGGCCCTGGCCAGCCCTACCCAAGGCTTGATCTCTGGGGGCTGGGGTCACTGAGGTCAAGGTCTCTGCCAAGGTCAGAGAGACCCAGGGTAGAGTTCTGTCTCAGGGATTCAGTGGCCGATCCTCTACTGCCTGTGGTCTCCAGGGAACTGGAAGCTGAGGGGGTGGGATTGCTGGCTGGGGGTTGTCAGAAGGGGTACTGTCTGGAGACCTGAAGTAGTAGACAGGCTCTGGAGTCCGATGCTCCAGTTCAAATCTTGTCTCTGACCCTGAACACGCATGTCCTGGGCAGTCCCCATAACCTCTTGAGCCTCAATGTCCTCATCCGTAAAATGGGCTGATAGCAGCAACCCCCCCCCATAGTCTGGTTGTGAGAGGCCAGTTACCCACAGGGCAGGCATTCAGCAGAGTCAGAGCCCCGTCAACATCAGATGTGACTCCCTGGGAGCCCTGAGGATGTCATCAGTGGAGAGAACCCTGGGAGGACGAATCTGGGAGCCAGGCTCTGGCATTCACTCCCCTCCACACTGTGATCTTCCCCAAAGCTGTGACCCTTTATCTGTAAAAGGAAGATGTGTGTGTGTGTGTGTGTGTGTGTGTGTGTGTGCGTGCTCAGTTGCGTTTGTCTCTTTGCAACCCCAGAAACTGTAGCCCACCAGGCTCCTCTGTCCATGGAATTTCCCAGGCAAGAATACCAGAGTGGGATGCCATTTCCTTCTCCAGAGGAGCTTCTAGACCCAGGGATTGAACCCACATCTCTTGTGTCTCCTGCATTGGCAGGTGGATTCTTTACCACTGCGCCACCTGGGAAGCTTAAAAGGAAGATGGTGATGCCCATTTCCCAGGGCTGTGGTGGGGATGAGATGTGAGAGCCCCTCCTCCACCCCAGTGCCTGGCGCCAAGGAGGGCCCAGTGAATGTGGTTGCCCCCCTTTCCCCATGAACTTGCCCCAGGCATTGCTGCAAAGGGATACCTGTCCCATAGTCTGCATGAGGGGCCTGGAGCCAGGCCAGACCAGAAGGCGTTTGGTGCGTTGGCTGGTTGGTAATCCTATAAGCTGACAGCCAGTTCACTACCTGTGCCAGGTAGAGAGCAAAGTGCTTTACACAGATACTATCCCCCCAACCCTCCCAACAGCCCAACCAGGCAGCCGCTGATGCCCTCACTTTAGAGATGAGTAGATCAGAGGTGAGCAGTGACTTGCCCAAGGCCCCACAGGTGGCAAACTGCGGATCCCAATTAGAACCCAGCCAGGCTCCCCAAGAGCCCGCTCTCTCCGCCACCCACCCTCCCTGCCAGTAGTAGCAGTGATGAACAAACAGGAGGTGACAGTCCCGGCTGTGACGATGAGGCCTGAAGGGACAGAACCCTCTGCTTCCCCTCCAGGAGGCCTCATGATGCAGCAGGAGGAGGCTCACCATCTGGCCCCACCCACAGATTCACTCTCTAGGACAGGTCTGCCCGGGACACTGTCTCCCACTGTTTTACCTATTGAGCTGAACAGGCGGGCAGGACAGAAAACGGGCACAGCTAGCACCCCTACAGGATGGTGATGGAGGAGGGGTGGGGGAGGGAGGCAGCTCTGCGGTCAGCACTAGATGCCGAGGACGCCTATCTGATGTCACTGAAAAAAACCATACAACATGAGGGCTGGGTTGTTGCTGTTGGTGTTAAGTTACTCAGTCGTGTGCGACTCTTTGCGACTCCGTGGACTGTAGTACACCAGGCTTCTCTGTCCTTTACCATCGCCCGCAGCTTGCTCGAACTCCAGGAGCAAGTGACTCAAACTCATTGAGTCAGTGATGCCATCCAACCATCTTGTTCTCTGTTGTCCCCTTCTCCTCCTGCCTTTCCCAGCATCAAGGTCTTTTCCAGTACATTGGCTTTTCACATCAGGTGGCCAAAGTATTGGAGCTTCAGCATCAGTCCTTCCAATGAATGTACAGGTTGATTTCCTTTAGGATTGACCTGTTTGATCTCCTTGCAGTCCAAGGGACTCTCAAGAGTCTTCTCCAGCACCACAGTTCGAAAGCATCAATTCTTTGGCACTCAGCCTTCTTTATGGTCCAATTCTCATATCCATACATGACTACTATAGCTTTGACTATATGGACCTTGTCAGCTAAGTGATGTTTCTGTTTTTTTATTATTATTATATTTTATTGTTTATTTTTTTAATTTAAATTTATGTATTTTAATTGGAGGCTAATTACTTTACAATATTGTATTCGTTCTGCCACACATCAACATGAATCCGCCACAGGCGTACATATGCTCCCTATCCTGAACCCCCCTCCCACCTCCCTCTCCATATCATCCCTCCATGTCATCCCAGTGCACCAGCCCCAAGGATCCTGTATTGAACCTGGACTGGATGTTTCTGTCTTTTAATATGCTGTCTAGATTTGTCACAGTTTTTCTCCCAAGGAGCAAGTGTCTTTTAATTTCATGGCTGCAGTCACCATCCACAGTGACTGAGTTTCAGTTTTATTCAAGGATCTTACTGAGGACTATAGCCTGGGAGACAGCCTCTCAGAAAGCCATGAGCAACTTCCCCAGAGAAGGAGGGGGAGAGGCCAGTTTATATGTGATTTCAGCTAAGGAGGATGTACACTCATGTACACATCTCAGTAGAAGGTCATTGCTAATCACAAGGACTAGATATCTCAGTTAATGATTTTAGTGCTTATCCCATTCCAGTATTCTTGCCTGGAGGGGTGGAGGGGAGGAGAGGAGCCTGAGGGGCTACCGTCTGTGGGGTCACAAAGAGTTGAACACAACTAAGCAACTCACACTTTCACTTCCAGTGTGGGAAGATACAAGAATCCAAGTTCATGAAGAATTCGTCCTAAAATATATCTAACTATCTAAGGGCCTGTTTTGCCTATTTTTCTAAAGCACAGGGTACTTCATCCTGTTCTTTGTCCTGAATTCCTTTCAGAGTGTCCTGTAGGCCAGTGGCTGCAGCGGCCAATGACTTGATCTTTGTAGAAGTAGGTTGCAGGCAACTTTCTTTGTTTTACACCAAGCCCCTCCTCTGGTGTCTTCCTCCACCCCCTGGCAATTCAGTGACCTTGTTCCTTCTCTCCTCATACTCTGCACCCTGGAACAGTTTCACTCTCAGTGTGTGATGGTGGGCAGAGGGGAGATGGCCATTAATAAGGCTCGCAGAGGTTTCCCTCATTTCATGGGATGGGGTTGGTGTTAACAGAGGGACAAGCTTTGGGGTGTATTGGTCTCAAATCACTTAAGCATTTTGGGATCAGTTTTTTCATCTATAAAACGGCATGATATGATGCTTCTTGAAGTTAATGGACAGATTCATGTGGATTTATTACACTACCCCTTCCACTTTTGTATATGTCTGAGTTTAGTTCAGTCAATCAGTCGTGTCTGACTCTTTGCGACTCCATGGATTGCAGCATGCCAGGCTTCCCTGTCCATCACCAACTCCATGAGCTTGCTCAAACTCATGTCCATCGAGTCAGTGATCCCATCCAACCATCTCATCCTCTGTCATCCCCTTCTCCTCCTGCCTTCAATCTCTCCCAGCATCAGGGTCTTTTGCAGTGAGTCAGTTCTTCTCATCAGGTAGCCAAAATATTGGAGCTTCAGCTTCAGCATTAGTCCTTCCAATGAGTATTCAGGATTGATTTCCTTTAGGATTGACTGGTTTGATCACCTCGCAATCCAAGGGACTCTCAAAAGTCTTCTCCAACACCACAGTTCAAAATTTTGTATGAAATTTTTCATAATAAAAAAGCTTTTTTTTAATGGAATGATAAATCACACCTTGGTAGAAGGAAATAAGATAATAACACATGGAGAGTGCTCAGTGCTGGGCAAGCCTACAGCAAATTATCAGTGAGTACCAGCTGTTAAGATATTATTAAACCATCTGGCCCAAGCCCCTGTAATTGTGTGAAGAGGGAAACCGAGACCCAGAGAAATCAAGAGATGTACTTCAGACTCCAAAGTTGCGAATGGGGGACCGGAAGGAAGGCCAGGGCCCTCAAGGCCTGCATCCCTCACCTTGCTGGGTCTCAGCCCCATTGGGTTTCTTCCGGGTGTCCTCAGAGAGATAAGCAAATCCTTGGCTTCAAAGGGTAATTTTCTAAGAGAGGCAACGTTCCCTGTCTCTGGTACTAGACCCAGAACCATGTCAGTGCCCTAACAGAGCCCCTGGATTAGGAAGGGTATTGTGGGGAGTGAGCTCAGACAACCACTAAGCATCTCCTGCATGCCAGGCATGATGCCAGGCTCTTTAAGTCAGACGATGCTCAGATCCTAGCTCTGCTGCTGGCTTGGTATGGCCTAAAGCAAGTCCTTTACCTCTCTAAGCCTCTGAGTTTTCTCATCTGTGAAATGGGAACATAAAGAGTCACATTAAGGGAGGTTGTAAGGAATAAATGTAATAATTTATATGAGGCAAACCTAGCACACAGTTGGAGCTCACATACTCTAGTTCTCATCCCCTTGGCACTGACTAGATGAGTGACCTGAATGACCCCTGCCCCCTGGCTCCATCCCCTCCCCCCTGGCTCAATCCCCTCCCCAAGGGAACCAGCCTCAGATCTTCAAAATCCTCCCCCGCACAGCAGGTATCTAGAATACCACATTTTCTCTGTCTGCTCCTTACAGACCAACAAGGCTCATCCTGAGGGCCAGGCTGGGGGCATAGTGGGTGCGGGGGCGGGCAGGGGGGCAGGGAGGGGATGCACTTTGAGAAATAGTCAGAGGAGGGGCCAGTAAGCATGACTGGGAACAAAGAGAATCTACCCCTCACTGATTCGAGCCCAGATGACGGTGGTGAGGATGATGATGGTGGTGGTGAAGATGATGGTGGTGAGGATGGCGGTGGTGGTGAGGTAATGATGATGATTCTCACAGTGAAGATAACAGGGAAGATGATTAGATCAGGCAGTTACATGGTAATGCTGTGTGCTAGGCAGTGTTTTAAGTACTTTACTTTTTCCAGCAACTCTAAAAAGCTTGCATCAATATTATCCCCATTGTGTAGTTGAGAACACTGCAGCATAGAGAGGTTAAATAACTTGCCCAAGGTCATGCAATTGGTAACTGACAGTGTTAAGATTCAAACCATCTACACGAGCCTACGTATTTAAGCCCAGTGCTATGATAATAATGAGATACAACAATGGACACAAATAGTGAGAGAAGAGAAACATCATTAAATGTTGATAATGTGCCAGGGGCTGTTTGCTTTATATTATCTCATCTAATGTTCACTATTGAGCAAACTCTGGGAGATAGTGAAGGACAGGCAAGACTGGCATCCTGCAGTCCATGGGGTCGCAAAGAGTCAGACACGACTTAGCGACTGAACTGAACTGAATTTTCACTCCATTCCTATGAAAAAGGTAGTATTCCCTCCATTTTACAGATGGGAAACTGAGATTCGGAGAGAAAGAAAAATTGGTCCAATGGCTCAGTGATGAAGGTGGGGTTTGACCATGGCCCTGGCAGACTCCCGAGCTTGTGCTTTTAACAGCTTTAAATAGCAAAGGATGTAGTCTGGAGTCCTTCTCTGGAGTCTGGAGACTCAGGATCATGCTTGCCTCTGTTCCTCATTCACTGTGTGACCTTCGGCAAGCTGCTCACCCTATCTGATCCCTGCTAGTCCTCAGAGTCCCTCCCACCCCTTCCAGTGCTGCGCCTCCATTTCACACCTGTATTCGGGACCCTCTCCCCTCCCCCTCCCCCATAGCTCACATGTCTCTTAAATCCAGCCATCCAAAGTCAAGTTCCTAGACACTTCCCAGCAGCCCCACTCAAAGAAACTACCCACCTGAAGTCACTACTCCTGGGTCTTCAGGCCTTGCGAAGTGTCTGGGGATCAGAGTAGACACGTTACCATCTCCAGGTCTGCCTTTTTCGCTCTTGTCCTCCCATCATCACCCATTATATGCAAATTAAGCCAGGTTTCCCCCTAATAGCACAAAGAACAGAAGCACAGGACTTCTTTGTGCAGACCCAGTCTTGAGAATCTCAGCTATGATGCTTTCCATGTGATCTTGAACAAGTTTCTTTACCTCTCTGAATCTCAGTAATATGCTTGCAAATTGCAGTTAACAATAGTACCTACCTTATGGAGTGGTTGTAAGAATCAAATATGAAAAGGTAGTATCGAGAGTCTGAGTGATACAAATTCTCAAGTAATGGCAGCTGTAGAATTATTACTCTCTGTCCCTCCTCCACATTCACCATTCACCCCGGTTCAGGCTCCATCTCTCCTCTGTCCCTGCCTAATGAGATGACCTCCTCACAGGTTCCCTGCCTGAGGTTCCCCACCCTGCCTCTCCTCGTCCATCTAGCTCCCCATTGACTTTCCTCTCCTTCAAGTCCTTCAGGGGCCCCCACTGCAGGGTTGCAACATGGCTCTCGAGGCTCTGCTTCGTGGCCCCATCAGCCACTACCTGCATTGCAGCTCCGGTTCCCACCACATCCCTTCTGGTGACTAACCACCAGGCCAACCAAGCTCATCCTCAGGCTCCCTGACCAAGGGGTCCCACTGCCAGCCCTTTGCTCAGACTCTTCCCTGGGTTGAGCACACCCTTGTGCCCATCCCCACATCCCATCCAAACATCAGGACCCAGCTTGAGTCTGCTCTGATTTCTTACTTTACTCCTAAACCCTGGGTAAGAGTTCTCCTTCTGCTTCCCCCTTCCTACTTCCAAAACAGTTCCCTGCTCTTTCCCCATGTATAGCATGCATCACGGTCTATTGAAGTGTTCGGCTTACACACACACACACACTATATTCTCTGCAGCATGTCCCCTCCCCTCCAATGTGAGCTGGCCTGTCCCTGCTCTGACCAATTGTGTTTGGCAGAGGTAATGTGAAGCCAGCCCTGAGCCTCACATTTAAGGGGTCTGGAAGCTCCTGCCATGATCTCTCATTGGCCCAAGTCTCCGTGTAAGAGTTCCACCTCTCAGGATGTCGCTACCCTGTGGGGAAACCCAAGGCAAATGGAGAGGTTCTGGAGACAGAGATGCCCCATCGTCAGAGATGATAAGCTCAAAGCTCCAGGAGGCCCAACTTGAAGTAAAGGAGTGAAGCGGACATCTCAGGAGGGGTCCTTGGAGCCAGCATTTCCCCTAGCCAACCCCAGGCGGTCCAGCTGAGCCCTTCCCCAATCCCTGACCCACAAAATGGTGATCAAAATAAAATAGTTGTTTTAAACCACCAAGTATTATGATGGTTGTGTAGCAATAAATAGCCGGAGCAGAATCACCTTCCCTGGCTGAGCAGGACTCAGCCCCTCCCCCTCCTCCACGTTCTCAGGCCCAAGGTCACCTCCTCAGGAAAGCCCACCTGGCCCTCCACATGGGGACAGAAAAGGGCTCTGTGTGTTCCTCCCCCGCTGCGCTCCTCCATCATGGTGTCTGCTCGCCCCCATGTCCTGAGAGTGTGGCATCACCTCCGTCTCCCCTCCAGACCGTGCACCCCCGCTGTATCACCAGCCTGGCACATACCAGGGTTCAACAAATACATGGGGAGCGAGTGAGCATGTCTGTCTGAGAGGTGGTACCATCTGTCCCAGCGCCACGTGCTGAGCAGGACCAGATGGCAACCCCAGCTCTGCCTCCCAGCACCAGGCCCGATTCCCTCCAGATGACAGGCTGGATTCGAGGGTCTTGGTCCCTCTGCCAACCTTGAGGCCTGGTCCCTGGCTCTCCCCCTCCATGGAGCCCCTGGGAATGGCCTTCCCTGGGAGGGGACTGGAAGTGCTGGGTGTAGGGGAGGGAGAGAGCTGAGCCAGGCTGGGGGACAAGGCATCAACCTCCTGCTGCCCTCTCCCCACATCCCCCCAGCCTGTCTCGACACCACGTCCAGGAAGCCTCCAAGGCTCCTTCATGACCACCACAGCTTCTCCATCTACCATTTCCCTGTGGGCCTGAGGCCACGCTGGGGCTGCCTTGGAGTCCTGACTCCTCCTCTATTTGTTGTGCCCTCCCCCTAACACCATGCACTGTCCTCCGATTCTACAACAGCCTCCTTTTACTAATGAGGAAACAGAGGGTCAGAGAGGCTGAGCAACTTACCCAAGGTCACACAGGAAGCGGAAGGAGCAGGACTTGGGTTTTGACGCTCTGGCTCTGAGTCCAGTGCGTTTCCCACCACATCGGGACAAGGTGACTCAGGAGCCCCCCTGAGATTTTCAACCTATTCCTTCCCTGAGAATCACCTAAGGGCCTCCTTCCTCAGAACATGAAGCCCAAAAATATGAGTCCCAGACCAGACCCCCATGTTGGTGTCAGCAGCCAGTATGGGGTGGGAGGAGTGAGCAAGTCAGAGAAAGAGTGTGCATGCTTGCTAAGTCACTTTAGTCACATGCGACTCTTTGTGACCCTGTGGACTGTAGCCCACCAGCCTCCTCTGTCCATGGGATTCTCCAGGCAAGACTACTGGAGTGGGTTGCCATTTCCTCCTCCAGAGGATCTTCCCAACCCAAGGACCAAACCCACATCTCTTGCCCCTCCCGCATTGGCAGGCAGACTCTTCACCATTAGTGTCACCAGAGAGAGAAATTAATTGGTTTGTTGAGAAATAGAGACAGAAATATCAGGCAGCCTTTACAAAACACAGACACCAGGCTCACAAACACATAAACACAGACATATATTCACATGGAAAGAAAGAGAGAAACATACAAAAGGGAAGAGATGGGACGTGTGGAAATGAGATAATAGATATAAAGAGAAAGGAGGAAGATAGCGGAGGAGTAGGTGGCCAAGGAGTACATCTCTCTCCAATGATACAGTGGGAATATACCTTCAGACACAGAAGTACATGCAGAACACCAGCGGAGAACGAACAGGAGTACCTGACCAGCGGAAAAGAATATACAGAACCACACAAAACTCAGTAGGGTGAAGGATCTAGGGGGAAAAACAAGAATGTTAGTAGGACTGGATCTGCCCTCAATGGGTGGGGGAACTGAAGCAGGGGTCCGATCCCCACATCGGAGCAACTGTCTGAATCATAGAAGAAACATTTAAGGCTGAGAGTGAAACAGCTGATTTGTGGCAGCCTAACAGGACGACTCTCTTGCTTTTTTAATAATCCAGTGAATGTTGGCAATTTGGTTTCTGGTTCCTCTGCCTTTTCTAAAACCAACTTGAACATCTGGAAGTTCATGGTTCACGTATTGCTGAAGCCTGGCTTGGAGAATTTTGAGCATGACTTTACTAGAGTGTGAGATGAGTGCAATTGTGCGGTAGTTTGAGCATTCTTTGGCATTGCCTTTCTTTGGATTGGAATGAAAACTGACCTTTTCCAGTCCTGTGGCCACTGCTGAGTTTTCCAGATTTGCTGGCATATTGAGTGCAGCACTTTCACAGCATCATCTTTCAGGATTTGAAAGAGCTCAACTGGAATTCCATCACCTCCACTAACTTTGTTCGTGGTGATGCTTTCTAAGGCCCACTTGACTTCACATGCCAGGATGTCTGGCTCTAGGTCAGTGATCACACCATCGTGATTATCTGGGTCGTGAAGATCTTTTTTGTAGAGTTCTTCTGTGTATTCTTGCCGTCTCTTCTTAATA
>NW_011495069.1:11366159-11366621 GCF_000754665.1 Bison bison bison | reverse complement strand
TTTATCGAGCCCATCTTTGTATGAAATGTTCCTTTGGTATCTCTAATTTTCTTGAAGAGATCTCTAGTCTTTCCCATTCTGTTGTTTTCCTCTATTTCTTTGCATTGATCACTGAGGAAGACTTTCTTATCTCTTCTTGCTATTCTTTGGAACTCTGCATTCAGATGCTTATATCTTTCCTTTTCTCCTTTGCTTTTCACTTCTCTTCTTTTCACAGCTATTTGTAAGGCCTCCCCAGACAATACCAGACCACCTGACCTGCCTCTTGAGAAATCTGTATGCAGGTCAGGAAGCAACAGTTAGAACTGGACATGGAACAACAGACTGGTTCCAAATAGGAAAAGGAGTATGTCTAGGCTGTATATTGTCACCCTGCTTATTTAACTTATATGCACAGTACATCATGAGAAACGCTGGGCTGGAAGAAGCACAAGCTGGAACCAAGATTGCCGGGAGAAATAT
>NW_011495069.1:11363194-11366056 GCF_000754665.1 Bison bison bison | reverse complement strand
TCCCTTGGACTGCAAGGAGATCCAACCAGTCCATTCTGAAGGAGATCAGCCCTGGAATTTCTTTGAAAGGAACGATGCTGAAAGTCCAGTACTTTGGTCACCTCATGCGAAGAGTTGACTCATTGGAACAGACTCTGATGCTGGGAGGGATTGGGGGCAGGAGGAGAAGGGGACGACAGAGGATGAGATGGCTGGATGGCATCACCAACTCGATGGACGTGAGTTTGAGTGAACTCCAGGAGTTGGTGGTGGAGAGGGAGGCCTGGTGTGCTGCAGTTCATGGGGTCGCAGAGTCGGACACGACTGAGCGACTGAACTGAACTGAACTGAAATGGAATGAGAAACAGACAGTCCTTGAGGCAGCCATACACATCCCAGACAGGTCCCCTGGAAGGTGCAATCCCAGGGTGAGGGATTGTGGAGCAATCCCAGGGTGAGGGCTGCTGTTGACTGTGGAGAGACGGATCGGGGGGATGTGAGGCAGGAGACTGTGGTGAGAAAGGCCTGTGGAGGAAAGTTGGGCAACCATGGAAGCAAGATGATACTGCTGAGGGGGTGCAACCATCACTATAGCCTCTCCCCACACACCAGCATCAGCAGCTGAACAATACAGACTGACCCATCAAACGCCTGAGGCACTAAACTACAGAACAGGACCCCACCCAGGGTGTCCCTTTAAGTGCCTGATGTGCCGATCTACAGAGTAGGACCCCAGCCAGGGGGGCCTCTCTATGTGCCTGACACGGCGAACAACAGAGAAGGACCCCAGGCAAGGGAGCTCTCTAAGTGCCTGAATGGGCGGAGCTAGGGAGAAAGACTGGCCAAAGAGGTCTTCTGATCGCCAGCTACAAGAGGCTGGAACAAAGACTCTGATAAGGTCATAACTCCTGGGGTAGAGGCAGTCCGTGTCCCTGCACACTTTTGCACCACCAGGGTCCCCGCGAGCCAAGCAGCTGTGTCACCTTCGCACTCAACTCTCACGGGGGCAGAGTTGCCACAGGCAAAAAAAAATCTTGCGTCTATGCGCACAGGGTCACTTCGGTTGTGTCCAACTCTTTGCGACCTTGTAGACTGTGGCCTGCCAGGCTTCCCTGTCGGGGGGGTTCTCCAGGCAAGAATACTGGAATGTATTGGCCAATGCTGATTGTCATGCCCTTCTAGAGCACTATATTTCCTGCTGCCCTAGCCGCCAACTCCCCTGAGTACCTGATGCTGCCAGAACCCCTGCGACCCAAGCAGCTGCACCACCACACACCTGGCCCTCACAGGGGCAAACCCAAGTCCTCCAGGGCAGACTCAGGGGCAATCCCCAGTGGATGACCCACATGCAGAGGTGGAAATAAAACCACAATTGAAATCCAGGGGCAGTATGGCTAAGGAAGAAGACTCAAAACCTTCCTACCAGCTGTATAAGCTGCAAATTAAATCCACATGATCAACTAGGCAGACTCGGTCTGTGGAATATGTAAAAGGATATTGAGAGCTCCCACAAAAGAAAATGCATTAATTCTGATAGCTGTGGATATTGGAGGCAAGAACACACAGGAGTAGGACCAGATTAGAATCTCACCTGCCCCCACAGCAGGTCCAGAGATCAGCACAGTGTTGGAGGGCATCCTAGGGAGGTGAGGTGGACTGGGACTCCCAGCGAGGGAAAGGACTCTGACAGCAGTGACTCAAGAAAAACATTTATTGTTCTTATGTTTTGACTTGTTCTGTAGATTCTTTCGGATTTTTTTTTCTTTTTCCCCCCCTCTGTTGTAGTTGTCAATTTTATTGGCAGTATGAAATCTAACTAAGCTTTTTTTCTTCTCAGTCAC
This sequence comes from Bison bison bison, assembly GCF_000754665.1. NCBI lineage: Eukaryota > Metazoa > Chordata > Mammalia > Artiodactyla > Bovidae > Bison > Bison bison. The sequence continues at coordinate 11,364,236 of NW_011495069.1, read as the reverse complement.
ATTTTTTATTCTTGTTATAAACCTCTGCCTCTATGTTGGGTTTTTACAGTTCTGTGGAGTTTTCCTTTTCTCTCTCTCTCTTTTTAATTTTAATTTTTAAACCTATTATTTTTCTACATTTATTCCTTTGTTTTTACTACTGTTCTTTTCCCCTTATAGTTAATTTTTACTGTATATGAATCTTCTTTATCTACCTCTATTTTACTTTGCATATCTATTTTATCTTTTCTTTCTTTCCCGGCAATGTATTTGTTAGTTTTATTTTCATTGCTTTATTCTCCAATTGGCACCTTGCTTTATTTCTGTTTCCAGTTTTTGCTTTAGTTAGTTTTGTTTTTAACGAGTAGATATAATTTTTGGTTTCCTTTGTTTTCTGGGTCAGTCTATTGTACTTTATTCTTGTTGGACTGTTTTGATTTTGCTTATGGGTGTATGTGTATATTCAGTCACACTTTTTATTGTTCTTATAAACCTCTGCCTCTATGTTGGGCTTCTGTAGTCTGTGGAGTTTTCCTGTTTTTTTTTTTTTTTTTTGTCTTTTCTTCTTATAATTTTAATTTTTTAAACCTCTTATATTTTTTCTATATTTATTCCTTTGTTTGCCTTTCTTACTATTCTTTTCCCCTTGCAGCTAAACTTTAATGTATATAAATCTGCTTCATCTACTTCTATTTAACTTTGCATATCTATTCTTTCTTTTCTTCCTTTCCTTTCCTCTCAACATATTTGTTAGATCTGTTTTCATTGTTTTATTCCCCACGTGGCACCTTGCTTTAATTTTGTTTTCCAGTTTGTCCTTTAGTTAGTTTTGTTCTGGTAAATATAATTTTTGATTTCCTTTGTTTGTCAGGTCAGTCTGCTGAACTTTATTTTAGTTGGACTGTTTTGACTTTGCTTTATGTGAGCGCTGAAGAATTGATGCTTTTGAACTGTGGTGTTGGAGAAGATTCTTCAGAGTCCCTTGGACTGCAAGGAGATCCAACCAGTCCATTCTGAAGGAGATCAGTCCTGCGTGTTCTTTGGAAGGAATGATGCTAAAGCT